>NW_023351541.1:0-3675 GCF_001411555.2 Juglans regia
CAAAACCTGGCAGGAAGGTTTTTAGACCAAATGTATTTTTCACGCAAGCAGGAAAACTTGCGCACTGAAAATTTTTCGTGTTCGACAGCCAATTATTTTCATTCAAACGGTAAGTGAGAACTTAAAATATTTTCACAAGTTGTCAATCCCTCATTTTGCTCTCTTCTCGTTTTCTCTCCAAAATCTTCCATTTTCTTCACACAATCATTCCTTCTATCATCTTTCAAAGAAGGTTGCACACTTATTTTGCTTAAAAATAAAAAACATAAGAATTATTAATACTTAAACTCATATTAATGGTTAAAAGATAATCAATTGAAAACTATGATGACTAACTTAAAAAATAATAAAATTAAATTTTAATAAATACTTAAAAATAATAAACATAAGAAGAGTATATTTTTTGAACTCCCCTACTTGTCGATGTTAAAATTGATGCATAGTCTCGATGTTATGCATATTGAGAAAAGTATATGCGAGTCCGTGTTAGGAACATTTATGTAAATTGAAGGTAAAACGAGGGATAATATAAACTCATGAAAAGATCTAAAGCAGATGGGAATCAGACCTTAAATGCATTTGCATCAAAGTGGTTCGTCTGTCTACATGCCAATTGGGTTGTATACATTGTCAATGAGCGACAGAGCTACATTTTGTGAGTGGTTGCAGAAGATTAAATTACCGGACTAGTATGCCTCGAATCTAACAAGGTGTGTGCGAACAAATGACTGGACTAAAAAGTCATCATTGTCATGTATTATTACAATGTATCTTGCATGTTGGTATCCGTGAGTTCCTGACGAGAGATGTGCAGGTTGCGTTAATTGAGTTAGGTTCATTTTTTAAAGATATATGTGCTAGAACGTTGAATGTAGAAGTTTTAGATCGTATGAAACGAGAAATTGATATAATATTATGTAAGTTGGAGAGTATTTACCCACCGTCATTTTTCGACAACATGGTTCACTTAGCTGTTCATTTGCCACGTGAGGCTCGAGTTGTAGGACCAGTCCAGTATAGATGGATGTATCCCATTGAACGGTTTTTTAGAAAGTTAAAACGCATAGTGGGTAACAAGTTTCGTCCAGATGGATCAATTGCAGAAACATATATTAATGATGAGCAGTATGAATTCTATTCCAAATACTTCTACAACGTTAACACAAGATTTGATTGGCTGGAAAGAAACTTTCACGTTAACCAAGCAAGATAACGGAATGGATCTTCTGTATTTTACCAACAAGTATGTCCACTTGGTGCTCAGCGTGGATATGATTTGCGTAAAAGGGATTTCGAGAAAGTTCAGTGGTATGTGCTAAACAATTGTCCTAGATAGAGAGCCACTTGAAGTAAGTTCAAATTAATTGTTAATAATCATTAAATTTACTTATTAAACAATTATACGAATTTACTTATTATTGATAATTTTTAATTTCAGTGATCATATTAACGTGCTCAAAGAACTGAGAGTAAATGATATAGATCAAAGACAAGAACATGAGTTCTCGAAATGGTTTGAATGAGTAATGGCATTAACATAGATTCGATTTTGCACTAACTTAAAAAAATAGATTGGATTGTTAACGGTGGAATGTTTATGCTTTATTTAATATGTAAGTTGTACAAATGCATGCGAGTAATCCGAACGATATATCATGTACGTCTGCAAATCAAGCATCCAACTTGTGAAAGATGCAAACCTCCGAGCCCTCTCCCTTCTCTCCTGAGCTTTCAACAATCTGCAAGCATGCTCCGTCTGTTTAATGATCCCTTGCGGGCTTCCATTGTCGTTCTCTGGCAGTTGAAGGGACTCCACTTCTGTTGACACTGGTTCATTGTTTCTTTTATCTTCGCCAAATTCATCTCTGTCTTATTTCTCCCCCCATGATTGATTGTTGTCCTGACTGTTGAGTAAAGTATTGGGGGATTCATCCTCATCGGCAAACAACAACAAATCCATTTTTGTGTAGATTTTATTAGCACTGTTCATCCGTGCCGGGTTTTTTTCCAGGCCCGGTCCAGAACCCGTAAAACTGGATTTTGGTTCTGGCCCGGATCAAAACAGATCTGGAACCCAGATTGTAAAACCCAGACCAACACGGTCTGGGTACAGGTTAGGGACCAGGGTATCGGGTTTAAACTCGGTACCCGGGTCTTTTAAAAAAAAACCTATGTGAATCTATGATTGCCCCCCGACTCACTTCTCTCTCTCTCTCTAGTCTCTCACTCTCTCTCTCTCATTGCGCTGCGGTAGAAGCATAAACCCTAGGTCCCTAGTTGCCGCCATCGTGACTCCGTTGCCGCATCTCCTTCGCCGTCGTCGCATCTCTGTCACCGTAGACATTTGCCTCGAGGTCGTTGTTCCGGTACTCTCTCTCTCTCTCTCTCTCTCTCTCTCTCTCTCTCTCACACACACACACACTCAATCTGAAGAAACCCTAGCCTGCCTACCTCTGTGTCAATGAAGAATCGCTAGCCTCCCTCCCTCAATGCCGATGAAGAAACCCTAGCCTACCTCCCTCAACAACAATTTCTTCAGGGTCATGGTACTGCACCAACTACTTGAACTATAGTTTGTATAAAAATACTTGAAAAAAAAGGTTTGAAATTGCATTCTTCAATGAAACAAAGAGGGTGTGCATCAGTCAGGTTTTTGTTGCATGCTTCAATGAAAACAAAGTTAAGAATGTATTAGCACAAGTACTATTGTATTAAGCATTTTGATATTCATATTGTTAAGCAAGTGAGGACAGAGAGATTGTATAGCTTTTTGATAGTTGATTACTACTATGTTTTATGTACTTGTTTATTAATTTTGCTAAGAGAAGTGGCTGTGGATATGTATTTGAATGAAAACTCTACAAAATATTTGTTAGTGTGGTTGTATTTGAAAAAACAAATCAATCTTTAATTTATTAAGTGGAATTTGTTGTAATCCTTGTATATAATCATTGTTCAAAACTGTGTGTTTTGCAGGATCTCTCAGTCAAATTACTTGAAGTTGTTATTTGGTGTGGAGATTAAATCATTGATGGACATGTTACTGATTTTGCAATTCATACATTGTAATTTTTTATATTGCAATGTAATGTATAAATATCAAATAATGTAATATGTAATGGATTGTATTGTGATGCATGGATTACAACAAATTCCATAATAAATTAAAGATTGATTTGTTTTTCAAATACAACCACACTAACAAATATTTTGTGAGTTTTCATTTCAAATACATATCCACAGCCACTTCTCTTATAAAATTAATAAACAAGTACGCAAAAAACATAGTAGTAATCAATATCAAAAAAAGCTATGCAATCTCTCTGTCCTGCCTTAACAATGAATATCAAAATGCTTAATACAGCAGTACTTGTGCTAATACATTCTTAACTTTGTTTTCATTGAAGCATGCAACAAAACCTGACGATGCACACCCTCTTTGTTCATTGAAAGAATGCAATTTCGACCTTTTTTTCAAGTATTTTTATACAAACTATAGTTCAAGTAGTTGGTACAGTACCACGGCCCTAGAAGAATTGTTGTTTGAGGGGAGGTAGGCTAGGGTTTCTTCATCGGCATTGAGGGAGGGAGGCTAGCATTTATTTGTCGACACAGAGGGAGGGAGGCTAGGGTTTCTTTAGATTGAGTGTGTGTGTGTGAGAGAGAGAGAGAGAG
>NW_023351542.1:0-297 GCF_001411555.2 Juglans regia
TCTGTTCTGAATATGGTTCTGATATGATGATACTGTTCACGTGATATGGTTGGTACCACCATGATATGATATGAGTGCACCCACTTTGGAAACAAAGTAGTCTTTTTACGTGTTCTTTCCTGTGTGCACACTCGGGGCTCCGAGATTGAAAAAGGGGAAGTTCACCGCATGATACTGCCTGGTTTGGCCACCGGGGATAGCACAACCCTACCACGGGGGTTAAACATGGTATATGATATGATATGATAAGATGAATATGTTCAGTTATGTTATGCCAAAGTGTTTTTGAATATGAAA
>NW_023351543.1:0-1587 GCF_001411555.2 Juglans regia
TTTTTTTTTCTGGGTCACGACATTAACTCGTTTGGTATAATTTGTTTCTTATATTGTAATTGGAAATTGTGATCATGCCTTGTAGTTGATCCGAGGCTCCTTTTGAGAACCATCAACCGAGAATAATCCCTGCCGCGGCACCTGCTGAGGTGGCATATTGCCACGTCAAGTATGCCACCTCAGCAGGTAATATTATTAAAAATAAATAAAAAAACAAAAAAATAAGAAAAATGAGGAAAATTAGAGGAAGCTTGCTCAAGGTGCGAAACCAAGCTTCAGAGAAACCGACCAAGGAGCAAGGTTGAGGAAGCTTTCAAATTGCTTGAGGAAGCTTTCGTCATTGTCGTGCATTTTTGGGTCGTCGTCTCGTAGTTGTGGTAGCCGTCATCTTGTTGTAGAGCGAAACCAAGCTTCATAGTGAAACCAAGCTTAAGAGCGAAACTAGAGAGGGAGCTTGCTTAAGGAAGCTTTCGTCGGCTTGCTTGAGGAAGCTTTCGTCACCATCCCGCGTCTTTGGGTCGCCGTCCCGTTGTTTTTTTAGCCGTCGTCACAGCCTACAAATCTTTGAGTCGCAACGTCGTGGGTGAGAGAGAGGTTTGCGGTCGCCGTGATGGTTTCATGGACACGAGCACTGCAAAGTTCGTGGGTGGATCCAGGTCAGGCCATCATCTCAGAGAAATTTATTAGGTTTGATCTTCTATGAGGCTATGAGCTGCATAGCATGCTATATTGAGTTGTGTTATGCCCATAGAAACTTTCACTGGGACCTTTTCCATTTTGATATAGCATAACAACTTCTAGGTTGTCTATCAACCGAGTGTTTCATTCTCAAATATAGGAGCTGTTAATAGAAGAGTTGAAATAGGTTGGATCGATAATGCATGCACAAATATCATATAAATTATCTCACAGAAAAGTAAAACTAGAATACGTTCTTGTTAGATACTCTGTTATACCTGCAAGATATACAAGTAGTTAACTAAAATTGTTTTGCATACCTTCATCATATATATTAAATAGAAGAGTGTGTAAGGATGAAGAAGAAGTGTTTGAGAATATGCTCAGGGCAGAGTCTGGTATTGCTTTCAAATTCTCATTGTATATTTCTTCTTCAATTACAGTAGAGTATTTATAGCAAACTACAAGTATCCACTTTGATTTCTTTTCCATTTACAATATGACATATGTCCTATGGAAAGTGCAGTTTGTTACACATTATTCCTCTGCCATTGTAGGTTTGTTGTACACACATGTAGTGTGGCTATGTTGCTCTGAAAGGGTCTGAAATGAGGGAGCAGCAGTGCTCAGTGCTTCAGCAGAATGAGAAGAGGCAGATGCCTTAATACCCTCACGCGATTCAAGCGGCACATTAGCAAGTGTGAGGCTTGATCATAGCTAAAGAAATATGTTGGTAGAGAGAAGCTTAGTCAGGATGTCAGCAAGTTGAGCTTTGCTAGACATAAATAAGACTTGAAGTGTCTTTGTAGCAACCCTCTCACGAATAAAGTGATAGTCAAACTCAACGTGTTTGGTACGAGCATGAAGTATAGGGTTCACTGACAAGTATGTTGCTCCTAAATTATCACA
>NW_023351544.1:0-309 GCF_001411555.2 Juglans regia
CACTTTTCACTTTTAGATCTATGTCTCAGGCCACCATTAGAAATGGAATCAGTCACCATGAATTCTAATTTGTACTAAGGGCTGTGTTGCGCATCAGTCGGAAGCCGCAGCACACCACACAAATTTTTTTTTTTCACTCAATCCACTGAGTGTGCAGCGGCTTCAACAAACAGTAGGCTGATATTTATATTTTCTCTTGTACTAATATTCAAATTTTGTATTTCAATATGTTACTAGCAAACATCATAGAGGGATCACTCTTGTTCTCAGATCGAGCTCAACATGGAAAATATTTTTAAGTCAGAGAAT
>NW_023351545.1:0-202 GCF_001411555.2 Juglans regia
TGGCTCGTGTTATTTAACGTTGTACCACTTATGTCCGGTTTGGATTTAATCTATCTCAATTCATCTTATTATTATTTATTATTATTTATAAATTTTATTATTATTCATAATTCATCTTATTTTTATTCACAATTCATTTCAACTTATCTTCAAATTCAAATAAGACTTTAGAATCATCCTAGTTTCGGATGTAAACTTAACG
>NW_023351546.1:0-488 GCF_001411555.2 Juglans regia
AAAAAAAATCTATTTTTAAATCAATGTGAATATACTAAGTGTTTATATAACATAAATTTGACTTATAAGATAATTTTTTAGGTTTTGAATCTTACAACGACGATACTTTGCTTGAGAATAAAATATTTCATTATAATTCTTAATTATTATATTTTTATTAGAAAATACAGCTATATCTCTTAATTTATACTACTCACTTTCTTCTCTTGACGTGTCACTACAAATATGGTGCCACATGACTTATTAAAAAAATTCAAAAAATTTAAAAAATATATATTTAAAATAAAATGAGTCAAAAACATCAAAATGTGAAGATTAAAATCTTAAATTTTCTCTCCTCTTTTTTTTTTTTAAAAATATATGTTGGTATTTTTAATTTTTTTAATAAATTACGTAAATAAATAAAATGTATAAATTAGGATCCAAGCATTATCCATTCTTTTAATTATATTAAAATCCTAATTATCAAATAACTCTGCCCCGGAAGT
>NW_023351547.1:0-341 GCF_001411555.2 Juglans regia
AATTTTTTTTTGAGTTTATTCTTTTTAAATTTTTTATTCATTATTTATATAATAAATATTTAATAAAAGAAAAAAATAATAAAAATTAAAAATAATGTGGAGTGTGGAGGTTGTATGAATAGTAGGAAGTTGAGTAGATTTTTTGTTTTAGTATTGGCATTGGCAGAGTCCGGCGGACTATTTGCCACGTATGGGTGGATTTGGAGATCTTGAAATAATATAAAAGCATCTTCGTTAATTTGGTTAAATTTATCTTTAAAATTTAGTTAATATTATACTTTTTTATATTTATCTATTCTATTTAAATTCAACATTCACATTGAATTATTTATTCATTCTCG
>NW_023351548.1:0-291 GCF_001411555.2 Juglans regia
ATAGTGTTTATTTATATTTGCCGACCTGGTCTCCATGGTAGTGGAGTGTTGTATAGCAGGAGATAATATGTTCATGTTGTCTACTCGTCGAGCTATCTTTGTGCCGTCAGCTCATCGAGCTCTGAAGTGCTTAGGGTTACTGTGTGTAGCATGGGCCTTGGGTCGCATTGAATGCAGCACACCTTCTGTTCTGGGCCGTATTGAATGCGACATGTTTTCTGCCCTGAGTTCCTCCTATCTCATTAATATCTAGTGTGAACTGCCTTATATTTTCCCGACTCGCGTTGAATT
>NW_023351549.1:0-237 GCF_001411555.2 Juglans regia
TCACGAAAGAGACTGCCGTGATTGCATCTCGCCAGCCCAGCTCTCTACACCTTCATGTGTTCCCTCCTTTTCCCTCGATGAGTATTCTTTTCTTGTTATGCCGTGATCTCTCTCTTTCTCTCGTTCTCTCTCTCTCCCTCTCTTTGTGGCCAACCATTGCTCGGTATGGTTATGTTTTATTCCCATGAATCTGCCATGCATTTTATGATGTTTCCTAAAATATCCCTATTACTTGGT
>NW_023351550.1:0-2689 GCF_001411555.2 Juglans regia
TTGATTCTGTATCTGAATGTGATCTGATTTCGATGATGTTCCGTTTTGTTTCTGTTAAGGTCCAACCACGAGTATAATGGTGGTTTATAACCCTACCACGGGGGTAGAACATGGAATATGGCCCAACTACGGGTATAATGGTAGTTTATAACCCTACCATGGGGGTGAAACATGGTATACGGCCCAGCCACGGGTATAATGATGGTTTATAACCCTACCACGGGGGTTAAACATGGCATTTGTCCCGATGTGATGCTATGAGATGATATGAATATAATGTTTCAGTTTGGATATGCCAAATGATTTTCTTTTTGGGAACAAGTTTGTTTTTCTAAAAATTTCGCTCTGATGTTTTGTAACAAGTTTTGTTTATACATTCTAAAAGAAAATATGTTGTTTCTGTTTCTGAAAGTAAATGTTTTGTTCTGCATACTGAACTTTATAAATGCTCATGTTTACATGCTAGTATATGCTCTCTGCTTGCTGAGTTGTTGATAACTCACCCCTTATCTCCTCGATATTTTTCAAATATTTTGATGGTTCAGCAGATGATCAAGATTATGAGGCATGGGGTGAGATGATTTAAGTATAGTGGTTTAAGCATAGGAAGTTTTTATGAGTATTGTCGATTTTTATTAAGAAATTTTATTGTGTTTTAATGACTTGGCATTTTGGAAAATTAGTTATATAGAGGAAATTAGATTGAATATAATTTTCTATATGATATTGGGAATTTGGAATCAGTTTTTATATGGTTGAAATGTGAGTTTAAGTGTTGGGATGTAATTTTCTAACCCGTGCGGGACCGGGGCGTTACAGTTGATATTAGAGCTAGGTTTGAATTCTGCATACTATAAATCTTGGAGGTTTAGATATCTATGGGTTCATAGGATTTAAAAATTTCAGTGTAGGAACTTGTGGATTACAGGTGATCATTTGGATATTTAAGTTTGAGCTTCTAAAAACCTTATGATTGATTTTGTTGGGATTTAAGGTTTTAGTTTTTGCAGATGTTAGGAATTGAATTCGTAACTTTGAGGTTTTAGATTCTAATTATGTATGTGAGTATTAAGTGATGTCAGGCTTAAATAGTTATTTGATACATAAATGTATGCTTTTATAAATTCAAAATATTTTATACATATTCGTTTTATGGTTAAAACCATTTGCACATGTTTATATGAACTCTATATTTTAAAACGTTTATTAAAATCCAAGTTTTCCGTATGCCACCTCGTCGTCGATTACAAAAGAGTTTGGGTCTGAATGCGACTATTAATGAAGGAGAAGCAAATCCGAGTGCGGTTGAAGTACTTCGAGCAGAGGCGCAAGAGTTAAGAGAGATCTTTTGAGATTTGTTGAAGTACTTTGAGATTTTGCTGATTTTATGGATTGAGCTGAAATCTGAAGTTTAGAGATGCAACATTTTTTTTAAAATGATTTTTGATGAGATTTAAGGTCGTAGAATTTTGCGGGCTCTAGGATATGATTTTTTGATGATAAGTGAGGTTTCAGCACTTGCGGACCTATGGAATGTGTCCTATGAAATCTAAGGTTTTAGATATTGTATATTGTTTTAAGAAAATAATTTTTATGATATTTGAGATTTCGATTCCAGTAGGCCTATTCGGTGGACTGTAGGAAATTATTCTTACAAGATTTTAGGTTTAGATCTTGAAAGTGTACATAAGTCTCATTAAACGCCAAGATTGAAATTCTGTAGCTTTAGATTTTGAAAGGGAGATGATGTCTAAAGTTTAGATTTCAGATTGACTTCCGGGAATAGATTTTGGTAAGGAATTTGAGGTTTAGATTTGTGACATTGATGTGTTAGAGGCTACAAACATGTTAGAATTTGTGAATTTTGACTCTGGTGAGTTAAAAATGCATGGACTGGTTAAATGTGGGGGTTTAGTTATTTTTAGATTTTAGGTTATAAACTGTGCAAATGTTTGGACAATTGATTTTATCGAAACTTAGGTTACTATATTATGTGAAGAGTTTCGAATTATAATTAAGCTTGTGATTCCATTGTTGAGATTTATACTTTAGGCTTGAATTGGTTCTTGAGTTATATGAAACTTGGCACTAAGTGCATGAACCAGTATGCCAAGAGGATTAAAAGGTACGTAAGACACCAGGTGAAACTTTTTGAAAAAGGGTTTAAATTATTTAGGTTCGACCTGAATGATCAAGGATTAAAATTGGCGTGCATTGGATCTGACAGTCAAGTGTGTAGGTTTCACTTGGGATACTAGCAAATTTTGAGGACAAAATGTTTTTAAAGGGGGGAGGATGTAACACCCTGGCCCTCTGCACTTTATTTTTTTTTTCTTCTTCCCTGTTTTTCACGTAGCCACGATGTCGTTTGAGGTGAGCTTCTCTTTCCACATGCATTTTATTCTTCCGACGGTTTTTCACTTTTAATTTTTGCACTCTCGAAAATTTCTCCACCCAAATCTCCATTATCTCCACATCTAGGAGTTTGAACTTCCATTCCATTTTTGAGTTCTCTCCCAACAAACTCTTTCTATCCATATCATTCAAGCTCTCGGCTTTCTCTTTTAGAGTCTCTCTCGTTCACTGCAAAACCCTATGCAGACACCGTAGCCCGGGGCCATCACCCACTGCTGCGACATCACCGACCATCCCCCACGGCCCAGCTTCTCCATGTCCCCAAACGAAAACC
>NW_023351551.1:0-200 GCF_001411555.2 Juglans regia
TATTAGGCTGGACCAAACTGGACCGATAGCTACCTGTCCGGTCCGATCCGGTCCAGAAAAAATGATAGATCGAAAATGTTCGATCCTTCGCCGGACCGGACTGGACCGATCGATTTGCACCCTTAACAATTTCCTCCATATGCCTCCTCTATTCCACATCAGCAAAAGCAGTTGCACCCGAGTCTTCCACATGAGCTGCC
>NW_023351552.1:0-2468 GCF_001411555.2 Juglans regia
TGTCGGAGTCGGAGCAGACTCGGAGCGGAGTCGGATTCGGAGTCGGATTGTCGGATTTTCGCTCAGCCCTAACTTATCGGTTGGATTGTTAGTAGTGACGTCGATCCATCATCCTTTTGCTATATTCCAAAGTTAGTACCGTTGCTTAGTTTCCAACCAGCTTTTGACTAGACTAATATCAAAGCTGACCATTAAAGTCTAGGGGCGGCTCAATTCAAATAGAAATTTTAAGCGAAATTTTTTTGAGTTTATAATTATAATATAATATAATATAAATGATTATATAATATTTTTTTAATTTTTTAATTTTTTTAAAAATATTTATTTTTAAATTTATATTTAATACAACAACTTAAATCGAATCTCAATTTAGAAAAGATCTTAAAAAAATTATATAAAAATATAAATAATTCATTCTATTAAATATTAAATTTAATATTATAAGATCTTGCACACATTAATTTTATATTATTTAAAATTTTATTTAATAAAATATTTTTAATCTTTTTAAAAAAGTTATTAAAAATAAATACCTTACTTTTATTTGTAGAGACTTGCCTAAGGTGAGACTTAGGGTACGTTTGGGTTATGAGAATACTTGAGAATTGTTGAGAATGTTGGTGAATAGTTATGAGTAAAGATTAAAGTGAGTTTGTGAGTCTCATTGAGAGTATTTTGAATTATTTAGATGTGTGAAGTATGTTGAGTTGTTGATTTTTAGATAGGTAGTTGAAAAATATGAGGGTTCCATAAATATTATAGTGATTTTATTTTTACTAATAAATATTATAATAATTTTATTATAATGATTTTTTAATATTAATAAATATTGTAGTGATTTTATTTTATTTTTATATATAATAATGATAAATATTATAATGATTTTATTTTTAATTTATATATAATAAAGATAAATATTATAATGATTTTATTTTCATATATATAACAGTGATAAATATTATATTAATGTTATTTTTTATTTATATATTATAATGATTTTATTTATTATTTATACATAATAGTAATAAATATTATAGTGATTTTATTTTTTATTTATATATAATAATGATAAATATTATAGTGATTTTATTTTATTTTTATATATAATAATGATAAATATTATAATGATTTTATTTTTAATTTATATATAATAAAGATAAATATTATAATGATTTTATTTTCATATATATAACAGTGATAAATATTATATTAATGTTATTTTTTATTTATATATTATAATGATTTTATTTATTATTTATACATAATAGTAATAAATATTATAGTGATTTTATTTTTTATTTATATATAATAATGATAAATATTATAGTGATTTTATTTTATTTTTATATATAATAATGATAAATATTATAATGATTTTATTTTTAATTTATATATAATAAAGATAAATATTATAATGATTTTATTTTCATATATATAACAGTGATAAATATTATATTCATGTTATTTTTTATTTATATATTATAGTGATTTTATTTATTATTTATACATAATAGTGATAAATATTATAGTGATTTTATTTTTTATTTATATATAATAATGATAAATATTATAGTGATTTTATTTTTATTTTTTATTTATATTTAATAGTGATAAATATTATAGTGATTTTATTTTTTATTTATATATAATAATGATAAATATTATAATGATTTTATTTTTATTTATAGATAATTGTGATAAATATTGTAAAATATTTGTGAATAATTATCAGTAGAAATTGAAGTGGGTTTGTGATTTTATTGAGAGTATTTGAAATTATTTGACATATAAAACATTTCTAATAGTATAAAAATATTTAAAAAATACTGAGATATATTAGTTACCTAAATGCAGCCGCAAGCAATGAACTAAATACCATTGAACCGGGCCTGCCATTAACTACTATTGGAAGTATTTGAAGAATCGGATGAATGAACCAAAACATGAAGGTCCCATGGCTTAGAATATGCCAGTAGACTAGTGTCAAAAGTCATCTACGACAATGGAATCGTATAATTCCCAGCATCGCTTCAGCATCTGCACAAAAAATTATAATAATTAAATAAAATGAGATGAAACAAAACTAATTTTGAGACTTCTCTCCCTACTGCCCTCAATAATATCATCAATAAAAGGCTGAAGCCCTCGGCTCGTGTCGTGATATTGTAATGGCGGATGAGTCTTTCACATGTGCTTATCGGCCTCTAATAATTGATTTCGTGTCCGCAGGGCCGTTTCATGATGAGAAGTGCTAGACAACATTCACTGTAGTGGTACACACAATGCACACACTACGTGAATGGCTCTCATCCACTTATTTTTTTTTTCTTCCTTCCTTCAGATGCAGCGGCTTCTCTCTCATCTCTCTCACCAGCGTCTCTCTCTCTCATCATCTCCGCCCTCTCTCATCTCTCTCTCTCTCTCTCTCTCTCTCTCTCTCTCTCTCTCTCTCTCTCTCTCTCTCTCTC
>NW_023351553.1:0-241 GCF_001411555.2 Juglans regia
CATCCGCCGTGCACATCTACGTCAAAGAGGAAGCAAACAAACACACAGGCCCGGCCACCATGCGGCCAACCAAATGTAAAATGAAAAATGGAGATGCCCGTCAATCCCCATGGAAGCGAGGCCAGCATCATCCGGATACCCCCGAGAGCAACAATGTGCGTAGCACTGGGTGCCATAACACCATCCGCCGTGCACAAGCATGTTGCAAAGGAGGCATCCAAACAAATAGGCCCAACCGCCA
>NW_023351554.1:0-466 GCF_001411555.2 Juglans regia
TGCTCGTTGAGGAAATCTCGAACCTACCTTCCTGGTAAGGATGCGTATATGAGATTAGAGTCCGTGGCTCTGGCTATGTAATGAACAATCTTACGTCTCGTGTTGTAAGAGTAACGTGTGGAATGTATAAATGTTACGTAGTTATTTTAAATAAAAAAATAAAATAAAATTTATTATTAAAAAATTATTTTTATTACGTAAATTTTATATATATATTTTTTTAGAATGATTATGTCGCAATTATACGTTCATAATTGTAACTATAATTTTTTAAATGTGTCGTTTTCTTGAAATAGAAAAAACCATCTCCAAATCTTTTGAAAAAAATAAATGTGCTGTGCGTAAGCCGGAAGTCACAGCACACCTTTCATAATTTTTTTTTTTTTTCACTCCAGCACGTTAGATGTACTGAGGCTTCTTCGCACAGTAGAGTGTGAAGAAGATTTATTCTTGAAAAAAATACACG
>NW_023351555.1:0-1303 GCF_001411555.2 Juglans regia
CTAATCCTCTCCATTTGATGTTTTTGTATCTTAGTTTTCATAAGAAACAAGATACTAGACTTGTGGATCTTAACCAAATGGCTAAGATCTCTAATTGTCTAAGGATTGTCAAACACTTAGTAGTTCTAATTTAGTAGTCTCATTTCTCTTAGTGGGACTGATTAACAGCCTCCACTGATACATTGACATTAGGTGTCATGACCTTTTTTTGCCTCTTGCATCTTGTTGTTCTTTAAGGCAAATAAAATGTTTTCTTCCTCAGTTTTTCTTTTTCTGGTAGCATGAGGGTTAACGGACACCACATTAATTCATCTCCTTGCTCTTCTCTTCCACCTATTGATACTTGCCTCGTTGTAATTTATAATTGTTCAATTAAATTTCTACAAAATCTGGCTTGACTTCATTCTCTATCTCTGTTGGAGCTGCTATTATGACTGAAGCAGGTTCTTTGTGGGTGTTATGTTGTGTTTCAAGTGTGAACAAAAGTATTTCTTCTGAGCTATTTAACTTTTTTTCATAACCACTATCCTGCTTAGATGAATCTTGTAACACCTTCCTCATCTCCTTTCTTCCTGCTTTTTCAATCTCTTATGTTTCTTTCATCTTTAGCTTCTATGAACTTTGTTGCCCTTCTAACCCATACCTAAGTATACTTGATATTAGTTTTCTATAACTACTTTCATAACTAGAATTAGTTCCTGAACTAATTGAATTAGGGCCTGAAATTGTTGCTCTTAGCCATGATCCAAATTGAGTGGCACTTGTATCTCCAGTTAAATCAGACTTGTTGTATTTGGCAACACAACCACTCAAACTATGTATAATAACCCCACAATTAAAACAGAATCTAAGTAACATTTCATATTTAAATTGCACAAACCTTCTTTGAACTAGTAATTCCACTACTTTCCCTCTTACTAATAGTTTCATCATGTCTCTTTCAATTAACACCTTTAACCATTTTTCCCAACAATCTTCATTGTAATCTATATCCACTTGAAGAACTGTGCTTATAGTGGATCCAATTATGATTCCCAACTCTTTGTTCATGCATCCTAACAGTAGATTAATTAATTAGACCCACAGATTGATGTGAGTAAACTTGAGTTCAGTAGGAGGGGTGAATCCCTCAAATCCCTTTAAGTAGATTAAATTCATATCAAACATTTAAAGTTGTCCCTCTCATATCCTATTTAGTTCAACTTCTTATTGAAATTAAAAAATGTAGAGGTTCTCTCCTATGTTAATAATTTTAATATCATCACAGAATTTTCAAATTTTGGACGGTGTTTTTGAAAGCCTA
>NW_023351556.1:0-769 GCF_001411555.2 Juglans regia
ATTTGGAATCATCATGGATGACGGATTGTGGCAATAATTATTGAAGGAAAAATCTATTATCATAATTTTTTTTATTTAACCATCCTCTTATAGACCTGACATTAGATAATAAATTTATAAATAATTTTTAATTATTTAATATTATATTATAAAATAAAATAAAATGATAAAAATTAAAATGATGATTAACATTATTTATTATTAAATGATACGTCTTTAGAGTCGCATTCCATCTCGATGAAACAGACTATTAGGAGAGGTTTAGATAGTAAAATGAGTTGAGGTAATATGAGTTAAAATTAAAATTAAAAATTAAATAAAATATTATTAGAATATTATTTTTAATATTATTATTATTTTAAGATTTAAAAAAGTTAAATTGTGTATTATATTTTATATGAAAATTTAAAAATAAATTGTAATGACTAGATGAGATAAGTTGAGATCAATATTTTATATTTCGTACCGTACCGGCCTATACGGTTGAAATTTACCATTCCGGAATAGTGACTGGTATAGAAAATATATGTGTTTCGTACCAGATCAAATACTAGCCGTACCGGTATGTTCGATCAATATCAGCCGATTTTTGATGTATCTGTCGATTTCAGCGTACGGTCGATTTTTTTTTTTTCTGGTAATTAATGAAAAAATTCTTATTTTTTCATAAGTTTCACTCCAATTCTCACATCTGAAGATTATTTTATTAGTTTTTTTTATTTTTTTTTTCTCGAGGACTGAAAATCAAATTTCTACTTCCCTTTTTGTG
>NW_023351557.1:0-281 GCF_001411555.2 Juglans regia
CCTTGCTAAACAGAACAAACTAGACTAAGGGCGGGATTTGGGGGTGAGATGAGAATTTTATGTTTTGTTTTGAAGTTTAAAATATTATGTTTTAATATTATTATTATTTTAGAATTTGAAAAATGTGTATTGAAATTTAAAAAAATTAAATTATTTATTATATTTTATATAAAAATTTAAAAAAGATATAATGATGAGATGAGATGAAAATTTTATATTTTATTTTGATTACCAAACCTGTCCTAACTTGCTAAAAAAAGAGCAAACCCCTTTAAAAAGTT
>NW_023351558.1:0-322 GCF_001411555.2 Juglans regia
GAGGTGACGTGATGGCGGCACAGCGGCGCAAGGAGTGCCGAGGCTTGGTGTAGTGCGTGGGGGCTATCGGCGGCGAGTTAGGGGCTGAAATCACAGGGGGGTGATTGCCGGTCGAAGGGGAGGTAAGGGGGAGGGGCGGTGTCGGTCACCGCCGGCACACGGCGACGGGCTGGGGGACGACGCACTGACGGAGAGAAGAGAAAGGGAGAGACGTGTGGCGCGCGGGAGAGGAGAGGAGAAAAAGAAAAGAAAAAAAGAAAAGAAGAAGGGAAGAAAAAGAAAAGAGGAAAGAGAAAATGTAGGAAAAGAAATGAGGTCCAAA
>NW_023351559.1:0-262 GCF_001411555.2 Juglans regia
CAAAATTTGATAAAAAATACATATTTTTCATAAATCTAAAGAGTAATACTAAATACAAGCTCCAAATAGATAAGCTCCATATAAACATTTTGTAAAAATTAGGTCACTAATAAATAATAGTTTTTTTACACTTTTTTAAGATAGAATCCAATTTTTTAGAAAGACTTACATAAAATTTATACAAATCATTTCTCAAATTCAAGACTTCTTTAGTCATAACCCCACATTTAATTAGTCAAAATAATAATATAATATTATTTTT
>NW_023351560.1:0-1926 GCF_001411555.2 Juglans regia
TCTCTCTCTCTCTCTCTCTCTCTCTCTTCTCTGCACTGCCACTTTGCAGTGGCTACCCCCAATAGGCCTTCACGCCGCCCTGGTCGTCGTACCGAGCCCTTGCATCGAGAGCCATCCCCTGTGTCCTAGAACAGAGACTCCAATCTCTAGCCGCCATCCGTTCTTGATGTGCCACCGTGTGGCAGCGGTCACCCCCTCCACGCCGCCCAACCCTCTTGCCTCTTACGACATCGCCTCCACATAATAAGTCCGTCTCCCTCCCTCCCTCCCTCGTGATTTCTCTATTTTCAAAGGGAGTAAAATCTTTGTATAGTAACAGTGCTACGTCGTATTTAATGGAGCCTCAATCGTTGTTCAGCCCTGCCGTGGTCATCCCGGGCAGTTCCCTCACCGAGTCCCGTTGAACATTGCTTCAAGCCTAGTGAGGTACTCTCTCTGCTCGTGTACATGTTATTTAATCTATAGTTAGTTTGGACTTGAGCCGTGCCACCTACGACGGATGGGTTCGATGAGGATGTCGAAAATTTAAGAGAAGTACATTGTGATATCCCATATAATAAGAATAAAGGTAAGTGGTGTATGAGATCTCACAATACTTGAGAATGAGAAGTTCTTGCTCTTTATAAGGTTCCAAGGGAACTCCAATTGTATCATTGACTAGTCATTTCAGAGTATAAGCCATGTGGTTTGGGTCTTCCATTAGAGCATTACAAATGGCATCAGAACCTATCTCAACTAGAAATGTGAGACTTGAGTCGTGTCACCTATGATGGACTGGCAATTTAAGCGGATAGATTGTGATACCTCATATGATAAGGTATGATAAGGATACGAGTATGTGGTGTATGTGATCCCGCATTGCTTAGGAATGAGAAGTTCTTGCTCTTTATAAGGTTTCAATGGGGGCACCAATTGTATCATTGACTTGCCTTTTTAGAGTATAGGCTATATGTTTTGGGCCTTCCATTAGAGCGTTACAAATAGTATCAGAGTATATTCTAACTAGAAATGTGAGACTTGAGTCATGCCACCTACAATGGACTAACCTAACGAAGACGTCGATAATTTAAGGGAGAAGATTGTGATACCCCATGTGATAAAGATAAAGACAAGTGGTGTATGAGATCCTACATTGTTTGGGAAGGAGAAGTTTTGACTCTTTATAAAATTCCAATGAAGTTTTAATTGTATCATTGACTAATCCTTTTGAAGTATAGGCCATGCGATTTGGGTCTTCCATTAGGGCATAACAAATGGTATCGAAGCATATCCCAACAAAAATGTGGGACTTGAGTCATGCCACCTATGATGGATGGGTCCAATGTGACATCCCATATGATAAGAATGAGTGTAGGTGGTGTATGGGATCCCACATTGCTTGGGAATGAGAAATTCTTGCTCTTTATACGGTTTTAATGGGGCTCCAATTGTATCATTGACTAGTCCTTTTAGAGTATAGGCCATGTGGTTTGGGTCTTCCATTGGAGCGTTACAAATGGTATCAGAGTCTATCCCAACCAAAAATATGGGACTTGAGCCGTGCCACCTACGATGGATTAGCCTGACGAGGACGTCAAGAATTTAAGGGGGGAGATTGTGACACCCCATATGATAAGGATGAGGGTTGGTGGTGTATAAGATCACACATTGCTTGGGAAGAAGAAGTTCTTGCTTTATAAGGTTTCAATGGAGCTCCAATTATATCATTGACTAGTTTTTTTGTAGTATAGGTCATTTGGTTTGAGTCTTCTATTGGGGCATTACATCCAACGAGGACGTCGAGAATTTAAGAGAGGATAATTGTGATACCCTATATGGTAAGAGGATAAGAGTAGATGGTGTATGAGATCCCATATTGCTTGGGAATGAGAAGTTCTTGCTCTTTATAAGATTCTAATGGGGCTCCAATTGTATTATTGATTAATT
>NW_023351561.1:0-278 GCF_001411555.2 Juglans regia
CGAGTAAATCTTGAGACAATAATTACACTTTGCTTTTAGGTCATTTAAAGGACATTCATCTATTTTAGTGAAATGGTCCCACATTGCTGAGGGGTCCTTATTTGCCTTCCTTTTACGAAAAGGGACGGGACTTTTATCACTAGACAAGTTAATATTTGAAATCATTTGTGATCGGTTTTCTAAAGGAGTAGAAGTCTCATTATTTTTTAAATTTGTATGAGTGTCACTTTCAAAGTAATCTATATATGAGCTGACATATAATATAACATATAAAAATC
>NW_023351562.1:0-980 GCF_001411555.2 Juglans regia
ATTAGCTTTGTCTTCCTAATAGTTCTAACCATAATGTAGTATGTTTCAAAAATGAAGTCCAAACATAGTAATAATATGGAACGTCATTATAACTATTCTAAACATATATCTAATCATTTATAAAGGTTTTTTTGTCTTTAATTTGTTTTTGACTTAACGAGAGGAGATGATTATATTTTGTCAAAACTTGAGATGAAAAACTGCAAACAGTTTTTTTGGGCCATGACGCTTATTTTCCATTCATTAAGTGAAGGTTCAAGGTTTTAATCTGTAAATCTACAAGTGATGTCCAGTAAAGGTAAGACCCATCTTGTTTTGGAGTAAACTACCACCATCCAAACAAAAAATATACTAAAAGTTTGGATAAGAAAACCAGACCCAGAAAATTAATAAGGATTGCATAAAACCCAACAAAGTAGAAGAATCTTCACATTCCCAAACATCAGTTTTTCCCTCAATAATTGATGATAATCATCTGTGTTCATCTAACCTCAAAGAATATCTTCATTCCTATTGCTATTGCCCCAAATTCACATAATCTATTTTTTGGTAAGTCAATCACATCACCTCAGGAAGTGAAAAGCAAATCTACATATCAGATGGTGTTGAGGGACGACAGAAGTGGAACGAGGTAGAGAGATTGAAAATCTACTTTTCTGTTCTACTGGAGTGATTAAAAAAAAACAGAGAGAACTGAAACAGAGAGAGACCAGAGATAGATATATAACCTTGGAATAAGGTAGTGGAACGGAGGTTTGGAAGCTTGAAGTCGAAGAACGGTTATGGCGACGGCGACGGCGACGGAGAAGGGTGATAGAGACTAGGGTTTCTGCAATAGTTTCGATGGGATTCAGAAGAGAGTGATGAATTAGTGATGAAGAGAGGGCTATCGGTTTCGACGGGTTGATGGTTTAAAACCTGTTATTAAACTTTGACCCAATAAACCCATTTTTATTTGGATGGACCAAGTCGATTTTGAT
>NW_023351563.1:0-6278 GCF_001411555.2 Juglans regia
GTGAATTTATTGAATATAAATTATTATTTATTTACGTGAATCATTATTTCAAATAGATGTATTGGTTCAGTAGTAATGGTGTTGTTTTAAATGAAAGGATATGAATTTGAAACTCTACAAGTGCAATTTGATTTATTTTATAAAGTGTTGGACTTGGATAGACACAATGCTTGGGCCGGCCAAACCTTGCACGTGGGCCAAACAGTCACAACGCTGGGGTGTTTTGTTCATAGGCCAAATAGGCACTTTGATAGAGTGTAGTAGTGTTTCAAAAAATCAATTTAATTGAAAAGACACTTCTGTAATGTTTCAAAAAATTAATTTAATTGAAAAGACACTTCTAGAGACTTGAACCAATACCCCCCTCCCAAGGGAGGCGCCTACTGACCACTAGGCTAGGCACATACTCTTTGGTCTTTAAGTGAAATATTATGACCTTTAAATCAGTAACTTCTAGTTAAAAAGTCAAAAGTTAAGAGTTGTGATATTTCATATGGTGCTACTTCATTCTCTATAAATAAGGGATGAGACCCATGAATCTATTCATTCTATTCTCTCATATTTTCAATCACTTACACAATTTTGTAGAGAAATTTTGAAGGAAAAACTTTAGAATTGTTATCTGCAGTTGGTGACTTTGTTGTATTTTGGAGGTGAATTGCTTGTAACCCGATAGCAAACTCTTTCGAGTAGGGGCAATTATCACCTTAAAGATAGTGTTCTACACGCCTAAAAGTCGTATTTATTTTTTAGATTATTATATTCACACAATTTTCTTCAATAATTTTAAGGTGATAATCGCAATGAGATCAGAATCCGATATAGCGACTTTCAAGATAATAAATCAAGACTTTGTCAAACTAGATAGGTTTGATGGAATGAATTTTAACCGCTAGAAAGACAAGTTGATGTTCATTCTTACTACATTAAAGATTTCATATATCTTGAATTCGAACTTGCCTGTACTTCTAAAACCCAAATTTGACGATAATGATCAAATCAAGGTAGAACGCAAGAAGGGCGAAGAAGATGAAGTGGTATGTAAAGGACACATTCTAAATACTCTTTTTTATTGTCTCTTTGACTTGTTTACATCAATCAAGTCATCAAAAGAGATTTGAGAGGCATTGAGATTTAACTATAAAACTGAAAAATAAGGAACGGATAAATTTCTTATTATGAAATATTTTGAATTTACAATGAATGATAATATTTTTTTGATGGATCAAGTCTATGAATTGCAAGTTTTGGTAAATAAACTTCAAGATCTGAATGTTGAAGTTTCTGAACCTTTGCAAGTTGGGGCTGTTATTGCCAAACTTCCTCCAAGTTGAAATAATTATAGAAAGAAACCTATGCACACAATAGAAGATTTTACTATAGAGCAAATTCAAAAACATTTATGAGTTGAAGAGAAAACTTGAATTCGTGATAAGAAATTATTTTATCAAAATGGCTCTAAAGTAAGCTTTGTTAATTAGAAAAATAAGTTTCAAAGTAATTTTGGAGGAAACAAGAGATAATATAATGACTTTTCCAACAATGATGACAAGTCCAAGAAAATAAAAACTTGTTACAATTGCGAAAAGAATGGGCACTTTAAGCGTGAATGCAGGTACAAGAAGAAATACAAGAAAGAAAGTGGCAATCTCAATAGTGCAAATATGATCGAAAATGAGACTTCAGAAATTGTGGTCATAGTCTCTGAAATGCACATTAGTATGGTTACAGAGTTAAATATGGCTACAACAACTGAGTCTTCTGATTGGTGGTATAATTCAGGCGCTTTCATGTTTTCAATCAGATATCTCAATTAAAAAATTATGAAGATGCAGCATATGGACATGTAGTACTAATGAAAAATCACAACTCTGCAAAAGTTGTGGGAAAAGAAACTGTGAAAATTCAATTCACTTCTAAGAAGAAACTTATTCTTGTTAATGTTCTTCATGTCCCATAAATAAAGAAAAAACATTGTATCTGCAGATTTGCTTTGTAAGAAGTGTGTCAAGACCGTAATCGAGTCTGATAATGTAATTCTTTCCAAATGAGAGTGTTTGTTGGAAAATAGTACTCTTGTGATTGAATGTATAAACTAAGTATTAATAAAAATAAGTTCTGATTCTGCTTATATTATTGAGTCTTCTACTTGGTGGCATAATCGTTTAGCACATTTAAATCTTAAATCTTTAAATTTTATATCTAAACATAGTTTAATTTTATATAATCATGGACATTGTGCTAAATGTGAAATTTGCATTCAAGCAAAAATGACAAAGAAACATTTTCCTAAAACAGACAAAAATACACAATTATTAGAACTTATGCATTTTGATATTTGTGAATTAAATGGTATTTTAACTAGATGAGGCAATAGATATTTTATTATTTTTATTGATGATTTCTCAAGATATACGTATGTATATTTAATGAAAGGTAAGGATGAAACCTTCAATATGTTTAAATCTTATAAGTCTATTGTTGAAAATCAAAAAGAAAATAAAATTAAAATTTTTCGTAGTGACAGAGGCGGTGAATATTTTCCTACTAAATTTTCTTTGTACTGCCAGAAGAATGGTATAATACATCAAATAGTGCACCCTATACCCCACAACAAAACGGTTTAGCATAAAGAAAAAATAGGACACTAGTTGATATGTTAAATGCTATGATTTTGGATGCAAAATTGTCTTTTAATTTGTGGGGATAAGCATTGCTCATGACATATTATTTGCATAATATAATACATTCTATGAAATTCAAAATTTCACCATATGAATTGTGGAAAGGTAGGAAATAAAATCTAGAATATCTAAGGGTATGTGGTTATTTAGCCTTCCATAGAGTTTCGGACCCAAAAAGAATAAAATTAGGTCCAAGGGCTATCAAGAATGTTTTTGTAGGATATGCTGAGAATTCAAAAGTATATAAACTTTTAGATTTTGATTCTAACGTTATAGTAGAATAAAAAAATGTAGAGTTTATTGAAGATAAATTATATAATGACTCTAAAGCAGTATCAGATCCTACTCAAACACCAGAATCTAACTTGAGTCGGAAAAGGAATTGTGTAATTTCTGACACGTTGACTCAACCGAGGAGAAGTCAAAGAGTCAAAAAAGAGAAAAGTTTGGATCCAGATTTTATGTCATTTCAAGCTATTATTTTCCTTTTGGAAGGAAATAAAGATTATGTTTTAAATAAGATACTCATTCTATTAAAAACAAAAGACGATCTAAAAATATTTAAAGAAACTATGACTTCTAGAGATGTTGCATTTTGGAAAAAGGCGATAAATGATGAAATGGATTCAATATTGTCAAACAATACTTGGGTTTTAGTAGACTTGCCAACTGGATCAAAACCTATTGGTTGTAAATGGGTATTTAGGAGAAAATACAATACAGATGGGTCTCTTCAAACTTTTAAGGCCAGATTAGTAGCCAAAGGTTTTAAACAAAAAAAAGGTATAGACTATTTTGATACGTATGCCCCAATGGCTGGATTTACATCTATTAGAGTGCTTACGGCACTGACTTCAATATATAAATTATATGTGTACATCAAATAGATGTTAAAATGCTTTCCTAAATGGTGAATTGGATGAAGAGATGTATATGAAACAACCTGAATGATTTGTTATGCATGGGTAAGAAAAGAAAGTTTGCAAATTAATTAAGTCATTGTATGAATTAAAGCAAGCACCAAAACAATGGCATGAAAAATTTGATTCGGTTATTTTATCTCATGGATTTAGGCATAATAGTGTTGATAAATGTATTTATTCTAAATTCACTGATTGTTATAGTGTTATAATATGTCTTTATGTAGATGACTTGCTTATATCTGGAACAAATATGGAAGGAATATCTGAAACTAAGAAGTATTTATCTTCAAAGTTCAAAATGAAGGATCTTAATAAAGTTGACACTATTTTGGGTGTCAAAGTAAAAAAACATAGTGGGGGTCACGCTTTATGTCAATCTCATTATGTTAAGAAAATGTTTCTTAAAATTTAACACTTAGGAATTAAAGAAGCAAATACCACATATGACTCTTCATTTAAATTAACTGAGAATGCAGGTAGAGCGGTTGCTCAACCAAAATATGATAGTACAATTGGTAGTTTAATGTATGCAATGCATTGCACTAGACCAGATATTTCCTTTGCAGTATGCAAATTTTCTAAATATACGGGTAATCCTAATACAGAGCATTGGAAAGCAATTGGTAGGGCCCTTAGATACCTTAAAAGAACTAGTTTGCTAGGACTGTATTGTACCAATTTTCCTGCTGTACTAGAAGGATATTGTGATGCTAGTTAGATTACTAAGAAACAAACATGTATTTCACATTCTACAATGGAATTTGAATTTGTAGTCTTGGTAGTAGCAGGCAAAGGGGCAAAATGACTAAGGAATTTGTTATTTGACATAAAGTTGTGGCCACAACCGATGTCAGCCATTTCTTTGCACTGTGATAGTGAGCTACTATGTCTAAGGCTTATAGTAAAGTTTATAATGGAAAATCTAGACATATCAACTTGAGACATGAATATGTCAAACAATTAATAAGTGATGATATTATCACTATTGTATACGTGTGATTAAATAAAAACTTAGCCGATCCTTTCACAAATGGACTTTCGAGAGATATGGTGTATAGTACATCTAGTAGAATGAGTTTGAAACATTTCTTTTAAAAAAGTCACCTGTAATAAGAACCAAACCTTACACTATTAATAAATAGTCTAAGGTTTAATGGGTAATAAAGAGTTATAGTTATGTGGCTGGGATAACACTGAAATTTAATTTTATGTGAGAAACCATTTCAGGATGGTCAGTGCTGGCTGTTACGCTAAACGTAGGATGAGTATTATACTCTTAATGAAATTCAATAGTTGTGTAAGTGTCTGAAGTAACAGAAACACAAAAATGAACTTTACCTATGTGAACATAAAAGGTGGGGACGACAACTAACAAAATTTTAAGGTTTACTTTTGTAAATGTTCATAAATGTCAAGATGGAGCACGTGGATTAGTGAAAATAATTGGTAAGTTATATCGTTAAAGTTGGATAGAATCATATGTTTGGTATTTCCGTTCTTAACGTATAGAGTCTTGGTTTAAGCCTAAGTTACTATTGGCTTTATTAAGAATTTGAGATATTTGCACTAATTGAACGTTTAAGTCAAAATATATATTCTTGTATGTATGAGGATATCAGTATTTGATTGAAAATTTAGTATCAAAATCTAAGTGGGGGATTGTTATATTTATTATAGATTGTGATATTAAATATGTGAGTTTTTTGAATCTGAGTTATTATTTATTTACATGAACCATTATCTCAAAGAGATGCATTGGTTCAGTGGTAATTGTGTGTTGTTTCAAATGAAATGATAGGGGTTTGAAACTCTACAAGTGCAATTTAATTTATTTTGTGAAGTGTTAAACTTGGACAGACACGATGCTTGGCCCGACCAATCATTGCACGTGGGCCAAACAGTCACAACGCTTGGGTGCTTGTACATGGGCCGAATAGGCACTTTGATAGAGTGCAATGCTTCAAAAAATTAATTTAATTGAAAAGTGGTTTAAGCCTAACTCACCATTGACTTTATTAAGAATTTGATATATTTGCAGTAATTGAAAGTTTAAGTCGAGAGATACCTTCTTGTATGCATGAAGATATCAACATTTGACTGAAAATTTAATATCACAATCAAGCCTAAGTCATCATTAACTTTATTAAGAATTTGAGATATTTGCACCAATCGAAGTGAGCGATTGTTATATATATTATAAATTGTGATATTAAATATGTGAATTTATTGAATGTGAGTTATTATTTATTTACGTAAACCACTATCTCAAAGAGATGCATTGGTTTAGTAGTAATGGTGTGTTGTTTCAAATGAAATGGTAGGAGTTTGAAACTCTACAAGTGTAATTTGATTTATTTTGTGAAATGTTGGACTTGGACAAATACAATGCTTGACCCGGGCTAGCCTTGCACGTGGGCCAAACAGTCACAATGCTTGGGTGCTTGTATATGGGCCGAATAGAAACTTTGATAGGGTGTAATGCTTCATAAAATTAATTTAATTGAAAAGACACTTTGTGAGACTCAAACAATTGCCTCCCTTCTCAAGGGAGGCGCCTGCTGAACACTA
This sequence comes from Juglans regia, assembly GCF_001411555.2. Classification (NCBI taxonomy): domain Eukaryota; kingdom Viridiplantae; phylum Streptophyta; class Magnoliopsida; order Fagales; family Juglandaceae; genus Juglans; species Juglans regia. The sequence goes on from NW_023351563.1 coordinate 6,176, forward strand.
GGCTAAACGTATATCCTTTGATTTTTAAGTGAAACATTATGACATTCAAATCAGTAACAGTCAGTTGAAAAGTCGCAAGTTAAGAGTTGCGATCTTTCATATG
>NW_023351564.1:0-253 GCF_001411555.2 Juglans regia
TGAATAGCATGTTGGGCTACCGAAGGGTTCCTGTGTTGCATACCTACAAAGATGGAATTTGTCCCTCTCGTTGCCCCTTGTCCTTGTCGGTGCTCATCTTTGGGTGCTGGCTGGACTCTGAAGTTGTCCACGTGCTACCATGCAAGCCTTCGAGTTTACGTTGGTTGTCATGGACCATGTGGGCGTTCTCGTGCTCTTGGATGCGGAACATTGTGTTGGTGTGGGGGGTCTCCGGCCTCTTTATCCCAAACCG
>NW_023351565.1:0-918 GCF_001411555.2 Juglans regia
AATAATAAAAATTGAAAAAAATGTAATGTGTGGAAAGAGTGTTAATAGTAAGAAATTATACAGATTTTTTCGATTTGATTACCCACTTGAGATTCAAACTCATATGAACTGTACGACAAGTTTCATTTGGATATCCAACCGGCAAATGGGATATTTTTATTTCTTCTCTACATTTTTAGTCTTCATTTACGTTTTGAAATTAATAATTAATATAAACAATAAAAAGTTAAGTGAACAGTATAAGACTGACATAAATAGACTAAAGATAAAATAAACAATACAAAACTGACCTAAATAGTAAAAAGTTATGTAAATAGTACACTTTTCTTTTTTTCTCATCCTATTTCGAAATCATTATTCCTCCTAATTCACATCTCTTCCCTTCTGTCAAAACCCACCATTTTAATTTTTGATAAAAATATAGAATAATTTCGATTAAAAAAATTATATTTTGAAATATAAATTTATTTATGGTATATTTTTTAATTAATTATAAATATTACTTTTTATTAATACATTCGTAACTATTTCTCAATAATTATAAAATAATCTTCAATTATTAGTGAAATCCACATATTTATCAAATTCCAAAAAATAAAAATTATATTATTTTATCTCATTATTCAAATACATAATTTTTTATAAATCATCTCATATCTAAGTCAAAAATTTCATTACTATTTAACATATTTCATTTCATCTCATCTCCTCTCCTCCCCTCTCCCCTCCCCTCCAAATAAAGTCAAACTAAGATGTTTCCAGACACAACACCTCATATGAAGTCAACCCAAGATGTTTCCAGACATCGGGAAAAGTGATGCTAAATACCTCAAACACTATCATTCCTTTATCATTTAATGACATGACATCAACTAATAATAATAACTTTCAAATCATTTAAATGTTTGATGAAAACAA
>NW_023351566.1:0-851 GCF_001411555.2 Juglans regia
TTCGGTAATACTGTTTCCTCCGGAACTAAAGCTTCCAGTCGTACCACTCCCCGGTCATTGTCACGGGGTAGAAGGCCTCCGACAATTCCAAAGGAGCCAACTTTTCATAGCATCCATACACCAAAGAGCTGCACAAGGAAACTAGCCTAGGTGATATCACCCCATGAAAATTACCTCATTGAAGTGAGTGTATGATATCTTGTTGTTCAATAGCATCATTGAATTATTACTCTCTTATTCAATTTAAGTTTCATTTTGGCAGCTCATCCTTTGTTTTGTTATTTTTATTCTTATTTTATGTTTTATTTTTGGCTTTTGGGGGTTGGTTATTTCCCACAAAAATGAGTGTATCGTTGTAACATTTGAGATTTAGAACTGGTATCTATTCATTATTTAAACAAGAGAAGCAATATAATTGATTTTTTTCTCTGTCTATACGTATATTTTTATTTTTCTGAAAAACACTTCTCATTTCAGTAGACAAGACAGCCAAAACAACATACTTCCTTTGAAGACCTTAGTTATAGTTTATGGTATGTAAAATCGTCATTCTTTTATTTTTTTTTACTTCTTACACGTCCTCTCACACAGTGTAGGGACTTGGCTTACGTAAAATAGAGCATTGTTAGGTAAAACGGTTTGCACCAAACAGCTTACCAATATTGACATAATTTTTTTTTTTAATTTTGTTACGTACAAACAAATTTACATACCAATCTGCATACTAATATTGTTTACATTCATATTCTAAATTCAAATTAATAATGTTTTCAATAAAATTTAGTTTTTGACCAATTTTATTAAATGAGTGCATGTATTAATACGTAAAATCGCTTGCAATTAGATTTTTC
>NW_023351567.1:0-312 GCF_001411555.2 Juglans regia
CGACAACTTACCTTTCACGTAGGAGTCAACAGGCACGTCCAACCCCCCAGTGGCCCGACCGCCATCACGGCGAAGTGCAAGACTAGTTCCAGTCTGCCCCAACACCTGCCTTCCCTACAATGTCAACAGGCGAGAGCGGGTCCAATCTCAAACTACTCAACTTACCTCCTCTTGAGACTCAAAGATACGAGCCTTATCTTTTAAGTAGCTCAACCTCTCTTATGGAGAATAGCAGGTCCAGCCTCTCGACTGCCCGACAACTTATCCTGACCTTTGTTGCAGCGAAGAGCGGGTCCAATACTAAACTACTCG
>NW_023351568.1:0-2480 GCF_001411555.2 Juglans regia
ACAATTAACAGGGGTAATTTCAAGTATTCTTAAATATATTTTTTTTTAACATCACTTAAAAAATATTGTTTTATTTTTTATTTTAATTTTTTCATTTAATTATTATCTAATCGTTATAAAATTTTTAAATTTTTAAAACAAAACAATTTTTTTTAAATTTCAAAACAAAAATTATCTTCAAACGATTTTTTAATTTTATAATATTTTTATTTAATTTTTTTTTCTTTCATTTTCCATAACTTAATAAAATATCTTAACTTAAACCATTTCACTACTATTCATAGATATTCTGAGATATTCTCTAAATTTATAAATTAGCGTGGATGGAATCTCTTGTCGGGCATTAATATGTGTTTTTTTAAGTTATTTTTTACATAAATTTTTTTAATACTTTTAAATATTTTTAAAAAATAAAATAAATTTAGAACATTATTAAAAAACTTTCTTTAATCAGAAAGTAAAAAAAAAAATCATTAAAAAATACTTCCTTATTCACAAAGTAAAATAAAAAATATTTTTTTAATATTTTTTATTTTACTTTGTGATTAAGGAAATATTTTTTAATGATGTTGTGATTTTTTTTATTATTTTTTCAAAATATTTAAAATTATTAAAAAAAAATTATATAAAAAAAACAAAAAAAAAAAAACATAAAAAACACATGCTAGAGCCCAGCGAGAGCTCCAGCGGTGGCTCTATCATTATTCTCAGTTCAAAATGGGAAGCGAGTGGTGATGATGGGGGATGATGCATGGACATAGTTGTTCCCTGATCATTTAAAAGTCTTATCCGTATTCCTCTTTTAGGTATCGTTTGGATTCGAAACTCACCTCAATTTATCTCATCTCATCATTATAATTTTTTCAAATTTTCACACAAAATATAATAAACAATTCAACTTTTTTAAATCTGAAAAAAAATAATATTCTAACAATATTTTATTCAACTTATCAAAAATATTCTCAACTCATTTCTAAATCCAAATAAAGCCTAAATGTTAAAGATCTTCATACGGTATGCATCATGTTTGCATGTAGGTTTGAGTTTCAATTACTTTTCCCCTATAATTTTTTATGGAGTCTGCTTATTAGAAAAAACAAATGGAGTTCTAAGTTGTTCATTAATTATTACAATGGCTAAAAAGTAAGTGAAGTTTATTCTCCAGGTAGACAATGGATGCATCGACCTCCTACTCCCAACCTTGTATCAAGAAGATTGGAACGTTCTTATAGCACATTTTCTTGGTGTGGTATGATCGGCATGCTGCATTAGTTAAGCAAAACTTGGTTGGATATCTTCGGTTTGTGAGTGTAAAACTGCTGTTTAAGTTGTGGATATCGCTATATTCTGTGTGTAATTTTCCTTCTGAACTTTGTGGGCACACGCAATTGCGAACCAAAATTTTGAAGCATATGCACCAATTTTATTATTATTATTATTATTTTAGGAACTTCTCCAAGGCAAGGCTCTTCGGACCACTCCTGCAGAGTAAATCTCATTCTCGTGCACCGCACTTTTAAAAATTTTCCTACACGAAACTAATTAAAAATCTGGTTTTTTACAAAAATGTGTGATCTAAAAGATTGTTTGCACTCATGAAATGTTGAATCTTACATCTTAAAAGGAGTGATACTCCAAGACCAATGCTTCACCACTTGGGCCAACCCCTTGGGGTTGCATATGCAAATTAATGATCAAACTGTACTTGTGACCGATATTTGTGGCTATTTAACTAGATGATCATATTTGAACTGGAAAACTAAAATTTTCTGATTGAGGTTTTTCATTGTAAATGTCTGTTTGGATATTGAAAGTATTTCATCACATTTCATCTCAATTCATCTCATTATTTTAATTTTTCTGAATCTCCATATAAAATATAATAAATTAATTTAACTTTTTCAAATTTAAAACAATAATAATATTAAAAAAATAATATTCTAACAATATTTTATTTAATTTTTAACTTTTAAAAAAAATCATCTCATTTTATCTCACTATCCAAACGAGATCTTATTGTCCCATGTACTTGGGCTCTTGCCTATTCTTAAGACCAATAAAATATTGTTTACCATTGAAAAAAAAAAAAAGTTCACTTATTATCTAGCAAATCTGGCCAAAGATGCCCCAATATAAAAATGGGTTGAACCATATAAGTTGTTAAACGTAAGTTTTTAAGGGATGGTGACATTCTAATTAACGGTGAAGAGAATACTAAATGGTGCTTTTGCTTGTACAAGGAGAAAAGGATGTGAGGGAGCTCCTTAGTATCATCACTCTTAAAGAAGGTTTCATGGGTCATACTCCCCAACAATGGTGAGCTAATTAGCTTAAAGAATCGTCTGCATACTGTAGAGAATTAAACAATAAATGAAAGCGGAAATTATAACGATATAGTGACACTCCCGTGAGGGTATTTGTCCTACAAGTTGGTGATGAGCAAAGGGAATTGAGTGCATTTATTTGTGCACCAATGACCC
>NW_023351569.1:0-792 GCF_001411555.2 Juglans regia
TTCAATGCCCAGAGCAGTTTCCCTCAAAGCTGTTTGCCCAGCATTAAAGGTTCTGAATTTCCACACAATTCCTTGTGTCAGGAAGAGCATCCGATCAAGGGGTTCTCCCTGCCGAACAATATAGCTATCCTCATTGTAGTACACTTGCTTGAGTTCGTCGCAGATTAAATACAACTGCTTTTCACTTTTTTCTTGAAACATTGGCACCTAGCTTGCAAACAATCGAGAATAAAATTGAAAATTAAATTATAAAAAATCATTATATGTTGGTGTGTGGAAATTCAATTTCAGGAACTAAAATGACATAATTATGATGGTCAAGGCACATCTAATATCTATCAGGGACACTGTTGTACTCTCTTAGGTGCAAAGAATGCCAATGATCATGTACATGGATGATAAAATGGAGTTCAGACAAGATTAAAACAGCTAGTTAACAGAAGCATCAGCTACAAACAAATACATAAATATTATTTTCCCATTGTCGTTAACGGATTTGATAAAGGCAAAGAAGGATGAGATGTGCAAGGTGCATGTGGGGGTTTGGATAGAACAATCACATATTTACTCTCAATTGCAATTTTTTCCAATCAAGACAATGTGCAATTTGATATACAGAGTTTGTGTGTCTCTGTGACTTTAAATTATATGGGATTTGAGAACAATCAATATGCATTTTCTCTCATGTTTGTCCAACCATAAAATGATAAAAAAGAGGTAACTTTTCTATAGAATTTCATATTCCAAACAATCCTACGCATATACATCTGTTATATATACATACAATCCTAT
>NW_023351570.1:0-227 GCF_001411555.2 Juglans regia
ACTATGCATTATGTTTTTAATGAATAGTGAAGAAATGAAGCTGAGATGAAAGTTTTATGGGTTTTTGTGAAAGTGTGGGTCCTACCTCAAAATTAAAAGAATGTACTTTTAATAATAGTTGTTAAAGTGTGAGATGAAAGTATTATATTAAAATAATATATTTTTAATCAAAAAGTAAAAAAGGTTGAGAATCTGAGATGAGTATTTCTGTCTGTTTGGGAAGAAAA
>NW_023351571.1:0-633 GCF_001411555.2 Juglans regia
GGGAAAAAAAAAAAAATGCTCCCACAACCCCCGCCATAGCATAAGCCTAGGCAACAAAGCTAGCAATAAAAATGGCAAAACAACTACAAAAGGCTTCAACAACCCTAGAAGGAGATGCACAACTCGTGATTTCAACAATCCAAGGAGAATCCATTGTTTGGCAAATTAACTCCATTACTAAAGACCTCAAGTGTTGAAAAACCATAACGACTGGAGCGTTAAAAAAATAGATCGATCAACAAAGCTAGCAATAAAAATGGCAAAACAACTACAAAAGGCTTCAACAACCCTAGAAGGAGATGCACAACTCGTGATTTCAACAATCCAAGGAGAATCCATTGTTTGGCAAATTAACTCCATTACTAAAGACCTCAAGTGTTGAAAAACCATAACGACTGGAGCGTTAAAAAAATAGATCGATCAACAAAGCTAGCAATAAAAATGGCAAAACAACTACAAAAGGCTTCAACAACCCTAGAAGGAGATGCACAACTCGTGATTTCAACAATCCAAGGAGAATCCATTGTTTGGCAAATTAACTCCATTACTAAAGACCTCAAGTGTTGAAAAACCATAACGACTGGAGCGTTAAAAAAATAGATCGATCAACAAAGCTAGCAATAAAAATGGCAA
>NW_023351572.1:0-982 GCF_001411555.2 Juglans regia
GTGAAGGTGAGATGTGGCATTGTTATGGAAAGTTAATTAAAAGCATAAAGAAATGGTAATTAAGACTCATAAAGAGAGCCATTGAAATAAATAAATTAGTTTTTTATATATATTTAAAATAATTAATTAAGTTCAATGTCTTAACTAGGGAGCAATTTGTGGAAATTAGGTTGTTTGGTTGTTGGATTGTATTGAGATCAATTCAGTTTAGTCTAATTTAAGTCTAATATCTAAATACTCAATTCTTAAATCACTAAAGTCATTTCAATTCAAAACTTCTTTATACGTAGGATCTATAATTTTTTTCAATTTAACATATCTTTACACGCGAGACTCATAAACTTTTTCGAATTCCCATAAATATATCTAAACTCATTTTAATATCTAAATATATCTAAATTCATCTTAAGTGAGTCTTACAAAACTTACTACATCATCTAAACTCATTACTATTTATAAAAACTCAACTAATCTCAACTTAATTTAATGTACAAACACAACCTAAAATATATTCTTTTTGAGATAAAACTGCCTTTAATATTTAATGCAATTAGGTTGTTAGAAAAGAAAAACTAATGAAAAATGAGGGACAAATCCTAAATTATGAAGTTAGGTGAGTTTGGATATTGAATTAAGTTGAATTGAGATGATAAAATATTATTATAATATTATTTTTTAATATTATTATTATTTTGAGATTTGAAAAAGTTGAATTGTTTATTATATTCTGTGTTAAAATTTGAAAAAATTATAATGATAAATTGAAATGAGTTGAAAAAATTCGTTTGGTTCCTCAAATACTCTCAATTCATCTCAACTCATCATTACAACTTTTTCAAATTCCAACATAAAATATAATAAATAATTCAATTTTTTTAAATCTCAAAATAATAATAATATTAAAAAATAATATTCTAACAATATTTTATCATTTTAACTCAACTCAACTCAACTCAACTCACTTCAACATCCAAACACAACT
>NW_023351573.1:0-212 GCF_001411555.2 Juglans regia
TCATGACTACTTGAAGACTTTTTGTCTTGACTTGCATATTACCAAAGGTGAATATGATGAAGAAACACGCTATCCAGAGACCAAAACACTAACCATTGGCCAATTTAAGTTGGAACTTTGTCATGGTCATCAGGTATAATGAAAATTAAGTTCAAGAGACCGTCGATTCAACATGAGGATGCTAATGATGATGGGTAAAATTGAAAGACCTA
>NW_023351574.1:0-1116 GCF_001411555.2 Juglans regia
TAGTATGTTTGGATGTTGAAGTGAGTTGAGTTGAAGTGAGTTGATAAAATATTATTAAAATATTATTTTTTAATATTATTATTATTTTAGAATTTGAAAAAGTTGAATTGTTTATTAGATTTTGTATTGGGATTTGAAAAAGTTGTAATGACGAGTTGATATGAGTTTAGCAACCAAACTCACCCTTAAAATGAACAGCCACATAGCATTGGTATTGACTTCATCAAAAGTCTAACCAAATATAAAATATGATGAATTTTATCAAAGAGAGCTACATTGAATTAGCTAAAAAGATAAATGTGAAACTTTAAGCTACAATAAATATATAGGTTTCTTCGAATTTAAAGGGCTACTGTTCACTCATCAAATCTATTTTTTATTCACTTTTAATCTTTAATAGTCTTTTTTATTCACGTTTAATCTCCAACTATCTTGTAATAATATTGTAAGAATCAAATTAAATTATTAATTAACATATAATTAGTGTAATTATAAAATATAAAAAAAATATATTATATTATTATTTTAATGAATTCAATAGTTAATTCAATGTGGAGTTATGGACAATGAAGTTTTATATATATGAAAAATATGTATTTTTCATCAAAATTTAAAAATAAATTTGATGAATTTAATACTAGTGCTCTTAAATGTATAGGATAACAATATCTAGGATGAAGAATAACATTTCTTCACAAGTTAAAAATCAGAAAAATCTTCTTTCTTATCCAAAACAAAAACAAATTAGCGATATCCAAAAACATCCGCTGAGACAAGAGAGCACATTGCTAATCATAAGAACATGATTAAAATGGGAGGACAACTCTAGGTTTCCATGATAGAACATAGTATTTATAAGACATAAATGAAACATTTTAAGTTAGGCAGGTTTGGTAATTAAGATGAGACACAAAATTCTTATCTCATTTCATTTCATCTAATCATTATAATTTTTTTAAATTCTTACGTAAAAATATAATAAACAATTCAACTTTTTTAAATCTTAATTCAATTTTTTTAAATTTCGAAATAATAATATTATTAAAAAATAATATTTTACACTTACATCTAAAACTAATAATAAAATAATCCGAAAATAATAAAGCAGCAAAACAT
>NW_023351575.1:0-272 GCF_001411555.2 Juglans regia
GACGATGGGTTGTTTGCTGGTTTGGCTTGGCTCCCAAGGGGTTGAGACCTCAACAACTGTCCCGATTGTTACTATTTTCTCTTCTCTTATTTCCCATGCCTAGCGGGGCAGGCTCGACACCACGCAATGCTTCCACACGCTCAGCTAGCCTTGTGCTTGGTTGGGGTGTGGTTCAATTTGTTTGATGTTGTGGTCTGGCGGACGTAACGGCGTGTGAGTGGTGACAAGGTTGTATGTCTTGACAGGCTCCGTGCTTGTGCATCGAACTGTTA
>NW_023351576.1:0-1447 GCF_001411555.2 Juglans regia
GGGCATAAATGCTTTTAGAACATGGAAAATATGGGGTTGGTGAAATTTGGTACCAAATTATGAATAGTAAAAATTTAAGGCCTAAGTGACAATTTTGGGATAATATAAGGGCAGTTTTGCAAATACTGATTTTTGAACCCTTTGATTATGAAAATCTCTCTAGTTATGCAATTTCTAACTTAAAATACATTTTATTACAGCCCCACCTATTTCCGAACACCTGAAAATTTTGTAAGTTAACTTCTACTTACTTTTAAATAATTTATTTATGATTTATGTATAAATGTCACATTCATTATATAAATGTCATTTTGAGCATGAAACATGATGTGACATATCATTGAGCATTTAATTACTTGCTTACATCACATGTGTAATTTTTCACCATTTTAGCATATTATATGAAGTTTGTCATTTTCTCATAAAGCATCATACTTCACAAGCACATGTCAAGAAAAAAACTTTTCAAGCATTGCATGAAAAAAAAAAAAAAAAATATTGTCACGACCCCTAAGACTAGGATAGAAAATTATCCTAGTATAATTTATCTGTCCACTCTGGAGTGGTAACTCCTAGGTTGACAAAAAACCGTCAACAAGATTCGAATTGATTCTTTTTAAAGAATACCGGAGCAAAATTGTTTATGACGCCTAAAGCTGGTGGGTGCATATGTTATATTGTTATTTTATAATGAAATGTTTTGTTACCAATGCATTGAGAACAAGCATGCAAACAACGTAATTTCAACATGAGTTGTAGTACGGTCACCGATAAGTATTCACAGTGCATAATGGAGAGCTATGATGATACCATACGTTATGTTAATGATATTGATGACTTTAATAACGATAAAGTATTATGTTTTGAAAAGAAGAAGTAAAAAATGTTCTTTATAAGAAAATATGCATTAAAATTTTTCTTAAAGGATTTTGAGGAATATGGATGGGAGACAAATATAAATATTTTTATTTGCATAACGTGCATTTCATGTTTTTCATTAATTATGCATATTTTATCTCTGTACAAATTGATTGTTTAACTTATTGATATTTCAAGTAAACTTCACCCTTGTGGACCTACTACCATTTTCCGAAATAGTATAAGTTGTGTCATGATCAGCTTTTGACGAGAAGGATGAACCATTGGATACAGATGGTTAAGGAAAAGCCAGATCTTGAGCAAAGGCTGGATTTAAGTTTAATGTTCATAGCTTTGACTCTATATACCATAGAGCGAATGCGAGAACTAATTTGATTATGTAGTTTCAGTATTATGGAATTCTATCTCCCACGTTATGTTGAACTTATGTAAACCTCTTAGTGAGAAAATGCCTTTTTATGGTTAACTAATATTTTGGGATGTTTTGTTCATTCTGGTAGTACTTACTATGATGCATTGCATATTAACTGTCATGAACAGGGGTATGTAACCATATGTTGCATGTTCT
>NW_023351577.1:0-1256 GCF_001411555.2 Juglans regia
GCAAGATCTAGTGGCAGTTGTTCCAATCGCAGCTCATAGGTAAGGTGACCATATACTTCTTGAAGAGACATCGGGTCAAACCTGGTAGTAAGAGAAGTAATGAGTCATATTCCAACCCAAGACTAGCTAATATATAGCTAATAAATTCATTGTTAGACAGAGGTAGACCAACAGCAGCAAGTGTGTCGCCATAAGATTTCATTTTTTGGTAGAACTCTAGAATAGTGTTGTTGCCTTTTTGCCATGAGGTAAGATTGAGGCGTATGGTAGTGACCCTACACAACACCTGAATTTTCAAAGCCAACAACATGGGCCAGGACATCATCAAACAATGATGATATGATTGCATATAATAATAATTGATCTTGCTATTTCCAGTGGCGATAGGCTAGGTTTGGTGACAATATGGGAGCACTAGAGTTAGAGCTTGTAGATCATGAGTGGTGGGGTTGTAAGGGAACCATCCACAAATTCAAACAAAATTTGTCCCTTAAGATACATAACCAATTAGGAACGCCACAAAAGGTAATTCTCTCAGGTAAGCTTGTTGGTAACAAGATGTGTAATGTGATTGAGATAGACATGAGAAGGGGTTGAAGACATGGTACTATCGTTTTGAGAAGTTGCAGAGGAAGCTATGTAGTTAAAAAAAGGAGGAGAACGGACGTGAGTGAGTAACTGGCTCTTGATACCATAAAGAGGTATAAAAATTATTTTATTGCACAAATAATATCATGTACACTTTTTGTATGATATATAGAGTCAATAGTACAATTAAAGAAAACATTACAAGGAAACAAAGTGAATGTTGGAGACAACTTATGGATCATGGAGATTTGATATGTAGCTTGACACATGGTTGGACTTGAGGCAATTCAAATGCATTTGAATCTTTGAGTGAGCTGCCACCTTCTGTGGAGAAGTTCTTGGCTATTGACTTGGCAGGAATTTCGGGTCCTTTAGATGGAGCACTAATACTTAGGAGCAACCTCGTATCCATGGCGCGCTACAAGAAAGCTAGTTATTTACGACTAGTTATTTCCTACTAAAATGACTATTTACTGTTAAAATGAGTCTACTTTCGTCATAAATAGTCATTCTCGCCGCAAGTAACTTATCATAAATGCTCATTTTTATTGTAGTGCGATCATTGCAAACAAAAGAAAATTGTTAGAATACTCATGAAAATTCCTTTGAGCTCGCTCTTGCTGGCTGCAAATGTATTGGAGCCTATGTGCGAAACATGCATTTTTATG
>NW_023351578.1:0-752 GCF_001411555.2 Juglans regia
CAAAAAAACAAAAATAACCGAGGTAGCGACAATAGGGACTAACACTAGGACAAGTTAGGGTCGCGTGCGACGGCTGGGCTGGAAGAATGTGGTGGTGTGATTGTCGAGCTAGGAAGGGAACGCGGTGGCAAAGCTGCCTACGTTTGGCGGCGAGAGAGAGAGAGGCAGAGAGGGATGAGCAGGAGGGAGAGTGATAACTTGCATAATTTCTTATATTTTATCACTCTTTAACTTTAAACTTTAATCTAGATACCCTATTATTGGACTAAAATGCTAAAATGTTAATAGAAATCATTGGAATTAATGTGTATTCTTAAATTGAGATTCTATTTACTTTGGGATACTCCTGAGCAGATTTTTATGTTTAATTTCAGAGTTTATAAAAGAGTAAGTCCAAACTCATTCGAATTGAAAGGACTTTCAAGTGGACATGATGTTGAAACAACTTAAGAACTTTCAATGAGTGTAGGACTCTTCAAATAAGGATAATGATGGGGTTTGAGAGTAATTTGGATCAGAGTCCAAAACGCGCTAGCAGACAGCGTGGACATATTTTAGTATTTTAATCATAACTTTCTGCTCTAATATCTGATTGATGCAATTCTTGATGCGTTGGAAATCTATCTTAAAGGGTGACAAAGTTGTCTCCAATACGAATTTCCAAATTCAAAATTCTGAAGCAAGTAAGTGGTTGCCAAGTTGAATCCTAAAATTTAGGCGATTTTGTGTGCAGGAATATGAAGACATTAGGG
>NW_023351579.1:0-7868 GCF_001411555.2 Juglans regia
CTTCATCTAATTATTATAATTTTTCTCAACTTTCAAAAAATAAAAAAATAAACATTTTCAAATCTCAAAACAAAAATTATATTATAACAAAAATTTAATTTTATAATATTTTTATTCAACTTTTTATTTCTCATAACACTGACATTTTCAATGTCAGTAAAATTCAAAATATAATTAAATTTTATATAAATGACCTGCATTGGACTAGCTAAATACGTTTAGTTTAGATTTTGAGTTACAATAACTCTAAAGGCAAATCCAAAGTTGGAGAAACACCTTTCACCCATCAAACCCATTTTCCTTTGAGAAAAGATACTTACAATCGTGAATTGCGTAACCGCCGCGTAATCGTTTTGAAAAAAATGAATAAAACATGGGACCTACATGAAAAAAATTAATTTTTTAATAGTGGACCACACTTTTTTTCAAAGCGATTACGCGGCGGTTACGCACTTCACGGTTGTATGTAGAATTACTCTTTTCCTTTTATTGGCCTAGGTGGAGGACCAAATATAAGCCCTTTGCGTTTGTTCTACACCAACAATCGACAGCTAGCTTCATTTCGACCTGTTCTACGATGCCTTCTTAGAAACTCTGATCTAAAGCCCTAGACTACTTCTCTGAGACTGTTTTTTTCGATTTGAATATATGCAAGGGTAAAAATTTCTAAAATTTCTCTTTGATCTTACTTGATTTTGTGCTGATGTTTGTTGTTTTTGGTTGTATTTTACTGATTTTAGTGGTTGTACTTTAGTGGTTTTCTTTTAGGTTCTGATTTTGTGTTTCTTGAAATGATAATTTCGAATTGCATAGTTTCTTTAAAATAAAAAAATGCCAACACACAAGGCAGGCTAAAGGATAATGTCGACAATTACACCTTCTGTCGAAGTTTTGTAAAACTTCATTGGCTCATAGATTTTAAGATTATATATTTGTCAATTCTTTATTGTAATAATCAATCACTAGCATTAGGAAACATGATTGACTTCAAAAAATGAATATGTTTCAAGGGAAATGAAGAATAATTTGTAAGAGATGTAGCTTTTTCTCTCAATCTTTGTATGAAACACCCATTGTGAAAGTTTCTCCTAGCCACATCAAGACTGAACTTTTCCAAGGGATAAGACAGTCTAGTATTTCTCCCATCTTTGAAAAGTGCATATCCATATACGTTCTGAGCATCCATTTCATTCACACAGATTGCAGCCAATGATGCATTGATATAGTTACCAATTAGAACGAACAGATACTGCAAGACAAGAGCAAGAAGCAGGGTTCCACTAATGTAACATTGAACAAAGAGGTAAACGCAGCCATCTATATATAGAGAATTCTTGAAACCAAAAAAATTGACGTACTATATGCATGATGTTCATTATCATCAATCTAACATCAAATGCATAGACCCAAGAAAAATGATTAAATGTTTTATAGTTGTGCAAAGCAATTATGTGATTTTTTATTTTTAGTAGATTCCTAACCATTGAGGAAGAGGATATATTAAAGCAATCTAGGAGGTTCATAGGTTGATATAGCTAATTTTCTCATTTTGATTGCTTTTATGCCATTGAAAGGTCTGGTCAAGTACTTTCAGGAAACAATTTACTAATTTTTTGGAACAACTATATCTCCATCCATACCTTATGGAGGTGTGTAACTAGCTGAACAAATTATTTTTGCTATGATTTTAGTGGTTGCCTAGCCACATGTGGGCTGGAGAAACATGTGTCATAGAGAGCAACTATCTCGTTTGTTTTCACAATCATTCTCATCTCATCTTATCTCATTTCATCTAATTATTATAATTTTTTTAAATTTTCACACAAAATAAAATAAATAATTCAATTTTTTCAAATCTCAAAATAAAAATTATATTCTAACAATATTTTATTCAACTCATCTCATTTCATCAGCGAGGCTAAATGTGTCATATTTTTATGGATGAGATCTAGTATATGCACAGTTGAAGTGTCTTGTTTTTATTTTGCCTTATGAGACATAGATAGTTTATTTTGGTTGAAATGGATAATCTGGTTTTTGTTTTTGACATGGATGATACACAAGTAGTAAATAGATGAATAGGCTGTGGGTGCTTATATTGAAAATTTTTGTGGACTGGTGGGTTGGACTGCATTACTGAAATTATTTGTATTTTGATTTAGCAAAGTGTTGGTGTTGGTATATACTGCATTGTTGAAAGTGTTGTATTTTGAAATTATTGACAATGGACACCTATCGTTTTTAATGTGTGTGATATAGACTGTGTTTTTATCTTCAACAGATTACTCCACAATTTCTTCATGGCTTTATTAAGTTCCTGTGTGTTTATCTTCGACAGATTACTCCACAATTTCTTCATGGCTTTATTAAGTTCTTTTTAAAACTTTAATTAGTAAACAAGACTATATTATGTTAGATAATTAGATTGAGGAAAAAATAGTTGAATTAAATTCTTAATTAATATATGGAGTGTATTTGTAAAATATAAAAAAATTAAGAAAAAAATTATTATTAAAATACATAATATTATTTATTATTTTGACTTTTAGATGGATAGTCCAATGTTGACTAGTTTCTTCAATGACTTTGACTTTAACCAGAACCTCAACTTTTAACCAAAATTTGAACATGGCAATGGCCAGACCATTACCAATGCTCTCATTTCTCAAAACTTCGTAAGATATTTTAATTCAAACTATTTCATAATTATTTACAAAGTATTTAACTACTTTCTACATATTTTCTCATCTCATTTCACTATCCAAACGAGATCTTAAAATTATCTCTCAAAATGATTATTCAGACAATTTAATTTTCTTCTTTAATGTTTAAGAAAGTGACTACTAGTGAAATTGTGTACTTCTTTTTCTTAATGGTTAAGAATGTTAAAAAAACATTTAAAAGAAAAAGAAAAAAAATCAAATGCATTAGGAACACGCCCAACAGTAATGTACCCTAGCATTAATATCCTAAAATAAAATAAAATAAAATTTAATGACTCTTCTATCATGTAAATTAATGGGTTTTATTGCAGTAAATAAATATATTCATCTTATTCGTTATTTCTAATAAATATTTGACATATGCGTCTCATATTTAAAAATTAACAGAATATATATAGATGTAATATTATAAAAAAGTCATTTAAAAACAATAAAAACCTTCTAAAAAAAAGATTTAATCCAAATTAAATGATTATCATTTTTAGGTTTTTATTTCAATTCAAACTTCTAAAAATATTTAAACGGATTTTTAGGATTTAACTTGAATTTAAAAACTATTTTTCTTATATGATCATGTATGTGGACACATCTTAATTTTTAAAATTCTTTATAAGTATTAACACGACAGTTTTAACTATTAATTAACATAATATTGATGGGATGATTAATTTCATCAAACTTGAAGGGATAAAGCGTAAAAAGTTCAAATTAAATTAAAATTTAGAGACTAATTAATCTATCTTAAAAGCAAATCACGTGAACTATTTTAATATTTAATTAACCAAAATAAAAATATTGGTACAATGATACACTAATCATTCGTTTGGATATTAAAAATATTTTTAAATAATAATAAAATAATTTATGAATAATAGTGAATAGTTTATAAATAGTAATAAAACAGTTTAAAAATATATGAGATCAATAATTGTGTTCCCAAACAAGCCTTAATTAATTTGCAAGTAAGATCTCTTTCCTGAATTAATTTCTAACTCATGTTTTGGTTGATAAAAAATGATATTGTTTTATCAGAATAACCATCAATTAATTAATAGCACAAAACGCATAAAATATCACAACTCAAGAAAAATACATAAGATCGAGATCATCTCCTCTATCGGTATTAATAATTAATCCAACTTCTCTGATCAATTATATATATACTAGAAAGAATTATCAGAACAATCTCCAATTCCATGCATGCTGCATATAATAGAACCAAGTCACTTCTCGATTGGATCTGCAAGTTTCACACAGAATATCGTCGTATTCATCCACTAACTCGTCAATGGATAACCATCCGTTCCTCTTGATCTGCAGTTTGCATGGTTCTTTACGTGAACATGACAGTACTTGCTGTTTCCCAAAACTGTTGTTCTTAAACCACCACATAGATCGCCACAACATCGTCCTCACTTTGTCACGGCACTCTTTCATTCTCGAACGTCCCGATTTAGCTTTCAGAGAAGATAAAATCTTTATGCCTGCTTGCTGCTGTTTTGATTGATCATGATCTCCCGAGCACAGTAGGATAATCCCATTGACATACGTTGCTTCGACGTGTTCTTTCTCTGCAGATTTTTTCAAGTACTCGAACCCTACCTCTGTCATTCTGTAACTGAAGTAAGAAATCATTCCTTGTCTGTATAGGGGGGACTCGGGATTGCCGCAGTCTTTGCAGCGTTTCAAGAATGACGATGCTTCGCCACTTATATTCCATGGAAAGACTGAGAATTTCTCTAGCGATACGTGTTGGAATATAGAATCCTCCTCCTCTGCCAACTCTAGAAACTCTTTACAGCTTATTTTGGCATTGAACAGATCGGTGAAAGAAGCAGAGGCGACCCGTGCTAGGATTTCCATCAGCATGTCTCGGGGAAGAGATACAAGTTTCGGGCAATAACATTGATCTTCATGATCAAGTCGTCGTGATGATCTCTTGTATTTCGTTGTCTTCTTCGCCTTCAAAGCACCCATTATTGCTGCCGCCTGCCGCTGGTGGCTTTTTTCTGCCGATCCCAGAGAGAGAGAGATTTATGAGATCACGATCATGAGGGAAACAGAAAGAAAAGTTTGGATCGGACGACTACTCATGTGGAGGAATTTAATTGGCTAGCTTTGCTCGGTGTAGATAATTTATAAGTCCGAGTCGAATACGGATTTGTATCTGAATCAAGAAACCAAAAGCCAAGTCATGCAAGGATTCGGAAAATCAAGGATAAAGGTCATTAATTTCCGGTAGTACTGATGAGATGAAATCCGCATTGATCGATTGCGCTCTCTCTTATCTCCACCTCATGAGTAGTGCGATCAGTGTGGCGTGCGCTCATGCATTCTCAAACTATATATATACTATATAAAATGGATGTAATTTGTTATTTTTATCATTTTATTTAAATATATATATATATATTTACATATTGATATATGTATTTAAATAAAAAGATAAAAATAATAAATTATATATTAATATGTGGTGTAAGAGATAATGAGTAAAAATTTATAAAAGAATATCAGCCTGCCTCTAAAACAAAAACAGAAGAAAAAAGAAGTTGACCAGTGGTTGAATATTTTGGAGTTAATTAATTTATTTGAAGGCTTTAAATTTTTATATTTTTCTTGCCATTTAATTAAAAGAGTTGGCCAATGGCCAGCACCATTTTAGATTATTGAGAATTGAAAAGCTTATAATATATGGAGCATAAAAAATAATAATAATAATAATAATCCTCAAGAACCAAGACCCCCAGTTAATCGCATCGTAGGCGCACGTGTTATCTAAAAAGTAAAAGTTGGGGAAAGAAGGGACGACAATGCTAAAGAAACGAGAAGATTTGAATTTAGAGGAGTTGAGATTATCTTATTATTATTATTTATAAATATTATTATTATTTATAAATCATCTTAATTCATATCATCTTATTTCTAAATTTAAATACCATCTATATCATTGTTCAAAAAGGAAAACTTGGAGTGGCTGAACGAATCGAACTGTCTTCGAGTTCGGTTGTATCCAATGCCGGACCTACGTGTATCTAGGGGGCCATGGACCCCTTAGATTTTTTTGAAAATCAAAATATACCCTAATTTTTAATCATAATTTTATAAAATATAGAAAATGACTCTCAAAAAATTTTATACTCGTATGCTTTGTAAAATTTTATAAAATTTCAAATTTATTAATTTGGATTTCAAAATTTTGTCATACAATATTAAGTTTCTTAATATAGAGTCCAAAGTAAAAATATAAGAAAAATCATTTAAGGTTAATGATTTATATGGAAAATAATTGAGAGGTTTTATCCTCTAGACTTCATTGATTAAGGAAAAACTTATTTAAGATTTTTATTATAGGCTATTATATGCTTAATGTGACACGAAAATATCTAGAGTTTATATGAAATTTAATAAACTAGTTTATATACTAGAATGAAATATGACATTTTAAAAAATCACTTGATAATTTCTATGAAACAAATAAATTCTAAATATTTTTTTTATAAAAATAATAATAGATGAATATTATTTCATGAAACTTTAACATAAAAAATCTGAAACATATAAATGTTGTATTTTTAGAATTTTTTTTACGTGTATATTATAAATTATCAAGATTTAATTTTATATATAGTTATATTATTATTATTTTTAAATTTCAATGTGTCACACAGTACTAGAAAATTTGGCTTCCTCAAAAAAATTGTTAGTTTCGCCGTTGGTTGTATCGGTAATCATTGAAAGACAATATATATCGTTGTAACCGGATTGGCAAATGTCCCAAGACCGGGTAGGTCCCATTGATCCCATGCAAGAATATTCCGATCGAGCACGCACGGTTTGGCTACAACTTTGTTCATTAAAAAAGGCTGCGCTGCGCATCAGTCGGAAGTCGTAACATACCACATAAATTTTTTTTTTTTCACTCAATGCATTGAGTGTGCGGTGACTTCAACAAACAGTAGGTTGATATTTATATTTTTTTATTAAAAAATGACACTCTAAAAATTAGGATGGGAGCAGGATCCTTCATGTATTTTTTTTTATTTTTTATTTTTTTTCAGGTCTTATAATTAAGAGAAAAAGATTGGCATATATAATAAGACATAATTCGATTACACATATCAAACTATCTCATTTTATTTAATATAATCATTATAATTTTTATAAATTCTCACATAAAATATCATAAATAATTTAAAATTTTTAAATCTTAAAATAAAAATAATATTAAAAATTATGTTTTAATAATATTTTATTTAATTTTTAATTTTGTTCTCATCTCATGTTACCGATGTAATCAAACCAGACCAAGTTTTATAACATGTAATAATCATTTAATTCTCTATAGAATTTGGAGGATTGGGCATCATAAAGAGAATTGGTCATTACGAGTCAAGATTAATCGTGCATGCATGCATGCATGGTTAATTTCATGTTTTATATATGTAATTATTAATTAATTAAATGATGGCTATAAACAAAATTAATGATAGCCAAGGAAGAGAGAGAGAGAGAGTCTAGGGAATTGGATAGAATATTTTGTCATGCATTAATGATTACATGAGCTTTGGTTGGCAAATCTTGTGCCTAACTGCAATGCAACGACGTTGTCTCTTTTGCAGGGTGAATTTTTGTCGACTCGCGCCCCCTAGCCAGCTCCTACATAACAGATTGGTTTCGAGAAGAGAAGATTTTAAATTAGTTAAATAAAATATTATTAAAATATTATTTTTTTGATATTAATATTATTTTAAAATTTAAAAAAGTTAAATTATTTATTATATTTTATATAAAATTTTTAAAAAAATATAATAATGAGATGAGATAGGTTGAAAGTATTTCTGTATCTAAATAGAGATAAGGGCCCATTTGGATGATGAGATGAGATGTGTTGAGGTGGTTTATGAATAATAACGAAATTATTAATTGTAATTAGATAAGATGATATGAGAGATGATCATCTCACCTATATATCCAAACCAGCTCTTTAACTAATGGATCATAGTTAATTAATGAAGATTATATATATAGTCTTGACTTTCTCAATAAGAAAATATATTTGTAACCATAAATTGTGCAACCGTCGCGTAATTATTTTGAAAAAAATAAATAAAACATGAAATTCACATGAAAAAAGTTAGTTTT
>NW_023351580.1:0-1586 GCF_001411555.2 Juglans regia
AATTTCAAAATAATTATATAATATTTACACACTTTTTAATTATAATTACAGGTAACATTACTATTAGATAAATTGGATAATGAATACAATTATTGGGCCCAATTCTGACTGCAAACGACACTGTACTCATTTTAATCCCTTGCGGCATAGGTGGGCGCTCGGCCAAATCTCCTCTTTTTTTTTTTTTTTTTTTAATCAAGCTTGTGCATAATATAGAATAAGATATAAAGTGCTGATACGGTCTTAAAAAATATTACAAATGGGAGGATCTTTATCATTGTGAAATTTCAGAACATATTCAAGTAACTTAATAAGGGATATGCATCCAAGAGAAATGATACTTGCAGTCGTGAGTATGTAAGCGCCATGCAGTCGCTTTAAAAAAAATGAATAAATATGAGACCCACATGAAAAGAAATTAATTTTTTAATAGTGGATCACACTCTTTTTCAAAATAACTGCACGACATTTGCGCATTCCACGACTGTATATAACATTACTCATGCATCCAAACATCTTATTTATAGCGGCCCATTGCACTAAGTTGTGCGGCTATCGATTTTGATGTTGATGAATTTTTTGAGTGAATCATTCTTGGAAGGACTCCAATAAAGAGTTGATATTTATGAGTATATTGAGAATAGACCAATCCGGAGAGGATGAAGTATCAAAACATCTGTTATCACTTGACTATCGCATTCAATGATATTTTTGAAATTTGCAAGGCAGCTTCTTCGATTGCTATCTTTGAGGGGCCAAATCTCCTCCTTGATTGCCCCATTGAGAATTTTGTAAATTTTTAACATTTTTTTTTATAAGTTATTGAGATGTGCTCCCGAAAAAAAAGTTATTTAGATGTGTTTTGTTTAAATTTTTATGAAAAGGATGGGCGGAAAGAAAAGTTGTTTAGAAATTTTTTTTAGGTTGTGTTTGGATGTTGAAGTGAGTTGAGATGATAAAATATTGTTAGAATATTATTTTTTAATATTATTATTATTTTGAAATTTAAAAAATTTGAATTGTTTATTATATTTTGTATTGAAATTTGAAAAAGTTGTAATGATGAGTTGAGATGAGTTGAGAGTAGTTTTGGAACCAAACGAAGCCTAGACGTACTTGTATTGAAATTAACGATAAATTATTTTGATAAATGTTTTTCTTGATTTTTTAAATATCTTTCACAAATATTCAAATAAATCGTTAGTGAAAGTATTTTTAAAAATTAAGAAAATTATTTAATATTAAAAAGATATTAAAAGAAATTATCAAAGTTTTAGGCCAATTTGGAAGTCTAAGTAAATTGAGATCAATTTAGTTCAATCTATTTTAAACTGATTTTAATATTTAAATATTTAATTTTAAATCACTAAACTTATCTCAACTCAAAATCTCTTTACATGTGAGATTTATAATTTTTTTTTAATTCAACACTTCTTTACATGTAATATCTATAATTTTTTTTATTTTTTTATAAATATATCTAAATTTATTTTAACATCTAAATATATCCAAACTCATTTTAAATAAATTCTATAAAATTTACTCAATTATTTTAATTTATTACTGTTCACGAAGAACTCTATAAA
>NW_023351581.1:0-703 GCF_001411555.2 Juglans regia
GCTGCACGAAGCCAAAAGACAAAGACCGGCAAAAAAAAAATTAACTAAATTCATCTCAACTCATTATTACAAATTTTTTAAATTCTAACACAAAATATAATAAACAATTCAACTTTTTTAAATCTCAAAATAATAATAATAATAAACAATAATATTCTAACAATATTTTATCATCTTAACTCAACTCAACATTTAAACGCACACTAAAGAAAAGAAAAGCTCTCAGTTCTCAGTTTTAACTAGACCATGCAACTGGGGTTATAATCGAGTCGAGCTGGTCTTTGACTTTCTGAGTTCGCTCGACTCAAAATGCTTGAGTTCGAGATTTTTTTTATTCTTTGTTCGAGCTTGACATTAATAATTAGATTAAATATTATATATTTAATTATAAAAGTGATATGCTTGTATTATTAGTTACTACATATATGTGTGTAAGTGTATATATATACATATGTGTATGTATATATTTATTAATATATAAATAAGTTTTAATCGAGTCGAGCTAACGAGTCGACTCAAGCATAAATGAACGAGCCTTAACGAGTTTTAGTCGAGTTGAGTCAAGTTTTGTCGGGTATATATCGTTTACAATTTGAGCAAATATCTACTTTCATAAAAGAGTTTTTTTTTTTTACACGAATTGAATTTAACCGAATGATTATCGAGCGAACGTACTGATTAATTTACCGCCCAACATGCAGCT
>NW_023351582.1:0-266 GCF_001411555.2 Juglans regia
TATTTATATAAATAATTTTTCTCGTCAGTCACTATTTATTATCTCATACTCTACATATTATATATATAAAAAAAAACTATTAAATGTGAGGTGTTAAGATAAATAGTAATTGATATACAACAAAACTCTATTTATATATAAAGTAGTACATATATAAGCTAGCAATAGAATGAGTGTTTTGTGCACAAGCCAATATCAATATCATTGAAAATAATTATTTCATTGAAAATAATTATTCACAAGTAAGTAATTTTAATATTGGATGG
>NW_023351583.1:0-253 GCF_001411555.2 Juglans regia
TAGATATATGATGCAATATATTTTTTTTACTTTATTTTTTTCCTTAATTTGTGTTTATTTGAAACTTGGAACCATGCATGTGAAGTACTATGCATGGGATCGAGGAGGCAGCTGATCTTCGCATGTGCCATGTCCATTGCAAATGGGATAGATATATAGCCGAGAATTTATTTTCCCACATGGCATTGTCATGATCTACGTACAATAACGATCATGGCCGGCTCTTTGTTAATTTGTTTATATTACATGATAT
>NW_023351584.1:0-1696 GCF_001411555.2 Juglans regia
TATTTTTGCCTTCAAGCCTCCAGTTTCAAAACCCATTTCGTCGCCTCCCTGTAATAGCCTCCATCCCAGTTCGAGAAAGCCACGCTTCTAACTAACATTTTATTTGAAATCTTTGTAATATTGGTTGTAAATTTAAGTGAAGCGGTTGCTCTTCCAAAATTCCAAAATCTGGTTGTAATCTTATTAGCAATATGCTATTGCTTTGCATAAATTGGATAATAGTTAGAAATTAAAAATATATGTCATATAATTAGAAATTTCAATATAACACGAAGCATATTTATGGGTGAAAGAATCGTGGGAAAATAATTTCCTACTAATGCAGATAATTTCCTACCAATGCATAGCTTTCTCTTGATATTAACTCTGGGAAGTAGCATTCAATCCATAAGTTGAGTAAAGTTGAGTATGCCTAATTTCTAGGAATTGAGTCTGAACATGGTTTTGGAAGGGAAAAGTGCAAGGATTGGATGCCGGTGGACGTATGACGGATTTTTCAGAGGAAATGAAGGCACGGGCTTTCGTCGTCGGGGTTGGGGATTTTCGAGTTCTGATTCTAAAGAGAAAATGAGTAGCAAGGGAAGGGGGGGATGTTGGGAAGGAGACGACTTGGGTTTTTTTATATTTTTTTTAATACACCTGGCTTGCCACGTACAGCGGCAAGGATAAACAGTAGAGATTAGCTGTAACTGTAGCATTTCTCTTTTTCTTTATTTGATCATTAAAACCCAGTTCTTGACTCAGAATTAAAGTTTTAAAAATCGTTTCGTACACGTCGGTACGGTCGGTATTTACCGTACCGGCCACTGGGCCGATACAGGTACTACCTATATTTCGTATCGGTCGAAATACCGGCCTATGTTTCAGCTTGTACCGGTCGATATTTCGGCCTTCGTTTTTTTTTTTTAATTTTTTCAAACTTTATAATTTATATATATGTATTTATATATAATTTATTTATATATAAATTATTATTTTGAAATATAATTTATTTATATATCGACTATTCTGAAATGTTATTCCGAAATGATACTGGTATTAAAATATTTCGTTTCAGTGCCTTAACTGGTACAGCGTCCGGTACGGTATTCAAAACATTGCTCAGATCACGATTTTTTTTTGGTTTAAGGCTCGGCCTTCAAAATCAAGCCCATTCGAGATATTACTTCTTCGGGGCCTTCTTCGTACACTCCAATTAATTTCTACTCTTTGTTTTAGATTTTATTATTTATATTCATATTTTAAATAATTATTTATTTAAATAATTGACATATAAAATAACTTAAAATATATTATATCAATAGACACTACAAAAAAAAAAAGTATTTATGACGAGTTATTTGCGATAAAAATAATTATTTATGATTATAATATATTTATTTTCACAATAAATAGTATTAATTTTGGAAGGAAATAATCAACTGCAAATTAATAGTTTTTTTTTTTATAGTGAGGTATGACTGACGATACTAAATTTAAGATAAAAAAAAAAACAGTATTTCTCTTTTAATTTTTCGACCACAACATCCGAGTACAAGTGTGTAAGACAATTTTAATAAGTTTTTATTTTATTTTAAATTTCTTTACGAGGTTGGGACATTTGCCTTCAATATCACTCATATGATCATCAGACATGAGGTCTCACAATCTGCAGCATTCCATTAGTCACTTCTTTTGGGTTATAGATGATTTTTGG
>NW_023351585.1:0-276 GCF_001411555.2 Juglans regia
TGTAGATAGTGTTTAGTATTTTTTAAAAATAAAAAGTACACACAAATGATTTATAAAAAAAAAAAATAATAATAAAAAAACACTTATTGCGTACCTGTCAATACCGCGGCTACAGCACCACCTAAAAGTTTGAACTGGTAAAACTTCTACGCATTATTCTTTTTTTTTCTTACAATTATTTCTTTTAAAGAGGGATAATATTTATACTCGTAAAATTTATAAATATTATATAATTTTTTTTTAAAAAATAAATAAATATGAGATATATAAAAAAAT
>NW_023351586.1:0-210 GCF_001411555.2 Juglans regia
AAGATAATGTTGTTATAATTTATAAAATAAAAGTTTAATCTTAAAGATAAAAATTTAATTGATCATATACTTTAAGCATAATATATATATTAAATTTTTAATAATATTTTATAATAAGAATTAACACTTTATTATATGTTTTTTACATTTAAAAAAAACCAGAAAACCGGACCGGACCGGACCGGAAACCGGTAAAACCGGAAGTACCGG
>NW_023351587.1:0-928 GCF_001411555.2 Juglans regia
CCCCCCCCCCCCCCCCCCCCCCCCCAACTACTAAAGTTTCGTTTGGTTTTTTAATTCATCTCGATTTATCTCAACTCATTATTACAATTTTTTTAAATTTCAACATAAAATATAATAAACAATTCAATTTTTTTAAATTTCAAAATAATAATAATATTAAAAAATAATATTCTAACAATATTTTATCATCTCAACTCACTTTAATATCTAAACACAACTTAAAATAGCTCATCATCAAAATCTTCTTTTTATATTTATTTTATCAGTCATTTTAAGAACACTCTATTTCACTAGAGAGAGAGGGGAAAAAATAAGAGAAATAAATTATTAAAAAAAGATTTGAAAGAGGGAGAGGGAGAGATTATAAAGAAAAAGAGGGAGGATAAAATAATTAAAGAAATTGGGCATTGATCATGAAGAGCATCAAACCGCATGAAGATTGATACTGCAGCAAAAAGCAAAATGCTTTTTGCTTTTTCAAGGCATAATTGGATGGGGATGACTTTTTGAGGATCTGTGAACCATTCTATTTGAATAGAAATATTTTAGACAGAAAGATTACAAAAGAATAAATCTATATAAAGTGACATAGTTTGTTATAATATATTAGATTATAAAGTAGATCTAATAGATTATATAAAGTGACGTCATTTTGTATATTTACTTTTATATAATCTCTTTATCTCTATAACATTTCTCGTTATGTAAAGGATACTGTTATGTCTATCAAGCTTTTATATCAATAGTGTTAAAGTTTTTTTTTTCAACATTTTTTGTGTATTTTTTTTTACCTAAAAATTATAAAAATTAGAAGAAGAAAAAAACACAATACTAAAAAATAAAAAACCCAAATGCTAAGAAAAAAACCACACATTTCGTTAATTTTGTAGGTGGAATTATATAAAAACAAAAACGAAAAACTTTTGTG
>NW_023351588.1:0-478 GCF_001411555.2 Juglans regia
ATTTGGTGAAGCCGGCCTCGTTTGTTTTGAGAAAACATCTCATCTCATCTCATCTAATTATTATAACTTTTTCAACTTTCAATACAAAATAAAATAAACAATTCAACTTTTTCAAACCCCAAAACAAAAATAATATTAAAAAATATACTCTAACAATATTTTATTCAATTTTTTAACTTTAATCTCATTTCATCTCATCTTATCTCCGAAAACAAACGAGACCTAAAGAGCTTATTGTGTTTTTTTCCTACGCGTCGATGTCTTTAGCAGCCAGACCGTTCTAAAGCATTTCTGATATATAAAATAATTTCATTTCATATTATTATTACAATTTTTTTAAACTCCCATACAAAATATAATAAATAATTAACTTTTTCAAATCTCAAAATAAAAATTATATTAAAAAATTATATTTTAACAATATTTTATTTAATTTTAAACAAAACATTTCATCTCATCTCACATCTCATCTAAACTG
>NW_023351589.1:0-743 GCF_001411555.2 Juglans regia
GTGTAGATCAACTTTTTTTTTTTTATATGTATTTTTATTCAAAAATATTTTAGCCACAAATAGATTATATAAAAGTACTTTTACAAACTAATATAGCTTCACGTGATTCGTCAGATTATAAAGTCACTTTTATTGTAAAGTAGATCTAACGAATCATATGAAACCACATCAGTTTATAGAATTACTTTTATATAATTTCTTTGTGGCTATACCAATCTTCATTTTTATTTATTGGTTTTTAAAGTGAAAATGGCATTACCTAAAGAAAAATTATATTCATGATCCCCACACACCATACACATATTTTTATTTTTATTTTTATTTTTTTCTCTTACTAAATATGTGATATATGGATGATGAGTAAAAAAATTTAATTAGTTTAAGAAGAATAAAATAAAAGAAAAATTAAAAAATAATAAATAAATAAATATATATATATGATGTGTGATGTATATGATGTTTATTATAAATAATAAATAATAATATATGATGTTTATTATTTTAAAAAGAATAAACTCAAAAAAAAATTTTAAAAAAATATTAAAAAATATAAAGATTTAAAAAAAAATGTGGTGTGTGGAGGTTGAGGAGGTTGTGTAGCATTGCTCGATGAAAAATATAAAGATTTAAAAAAAAAAGTGGTGTGTGGAGGTTGGGGAGGTTGTGTAGCATTGCTCTTGCTCTATGGATAATGAGTAGAAAACTCTTACCTAAAGGTCATTAATGACAAAGGTGAGGGGTGA
>NW_023351590.1:0-960 GCF_001411555.2 Juglans regia
ATCCCGGCGCCTTGAATTGTTGGATTAAGACATGCATGCAGCAAATAGAATATTATATATATGTCAGAAACGTGAGACATGAAATGCCTCTAGTTTTTACAGAAATAATTAAATTAATTAACTTCTAGAATTGCCTTGATAATTTAACGTTATGTATTGATCATAAGCAGATGAATTATCATGTATAAAAACAACGTCAACTTTCTAATGGGACAGAGGGATAGGCCGGCTAGCTATTGTTTTACCTCTTTAAAACAAATATATATATATAAATATAAATATATAATTCCCACCAAACAGAAACTTATATGGTGCAAAGAGTGAAGATCGAGGAAGAATCATTCAAGAGTTATGCTATATACTTCACCCTATATCTTATTTTATCGAATGAATTAAGGCTGGTTTGGATTCACAGATGATATGAGATAATTCTAGATAAAAGTTAAAAAATATTATTAGAATATTATTTTTTAATATTATTATTTTTTTAAAATTTGAAAAAGTTGAATTGTTTATTATATTTGTGTAAAAATTTAAAAAAATTATAATAATGAGATAAGATGAAACACTTTCTAATTTCAAACGGAGCCTTAATGTAGTATTTGTCATATGTGTTACTTTCTGTAAACTTTCAAAGGAAAATGACATAAATAACTATTTTCACAATCCTATTTTAAATGAGAGATATTTTTATAAAATAATTTATAAAAATACACTTAATTACATGATTGTATAAAAAATTAGAAAAAATATTAAAAAAATGCTAAGATGCCCGAGAGGATTGACCGATCCTCTCCATCATTCATCTTGGGCACATTAATAGTACCCTCTAAAATATTATACGTGTATCATTACTCAACTTTTAATCTAATAATTATTTTTTACAATAATAAATTTAAAAATTGATTAACAATCTTACATCAAAATACTAAAAATAAAAGGTTTCCCTTCAAAAATGGT
>NW_023351591.1:0-206 GCF_001411555.2 Juglans regia
TTTGGCCTGAAAATAAATAAAAGAGCTGGTGATTGCTAAGTAAAAAACTAAGCGCACAAAACAATCAGAAGGACTGCCAATTCACAATGACTGCTTCCATGAAAGTGAGAGCAATTTGTATATAAAGTCCACTTTGGCGTCTCGCTGATAGTTGTGAGCGTCATTTACTTCCCAACTTTAAAAAATGACTTTGGTTTAGGGAATGT
>NW_023351592.1:0-295 GCF_001411555.2 Juglans regia
TAGCTTGCTTCCTGCTGATGAAGTGAACATAACATGGAGTTATAATTTTAACTGCATAGGTACATGGGCCAAAATTATATCATTTGATATGGCATCCGAACTGGCGTGTTTCCTGCTCTTATATTATTAGGTCTTGGTTATACTTTTGTTATTTTTTATGACTAAAAGTGTCAACTTGATATTAAAAAAATCCCTTGCTTCTTTACTGCTCTCATAGCCCCAATCCTTTTTTTCTCCTTACTATGTGCCTTGTTGTCAACTGCAGGGGAATTTAGCTGTGAAATTGAAAGTGATG
>NW_023351593.1:0-563 GCF_001411555.2 Juglans regia
TGTTAGACCCCCACGTCGAGTTGCCTCAAGAGGAGCCGCACACGCCCTAGCCATGGTGGGTACTTGCACCTTGGCTAGCCCACAACCATGCCTTGGCTCGTGGGGTGACACGCACGGGGCGCCCAGCATGCATGCATGAATGCCTTGGCCAGCGCGATGGCACCCACGGGGCGCCCAGCATGCGGGCTAGCAAGGCTAGCAGGCACACGGCAGCACGCGCAGCACAGGCCAGCGCGCACATGCGCGCAGCACCAGGCGCCCCAGCGGGCCGCACACCCAGGCACTTCACAGCGCGCATTAGTGGGCCGCAGGGCCCTGCGGGCACCCATGCGCCGCGCAGGCAAGCCAGTCCGCGCGCGCGTGCGCACGCCCAGACTGACCATGCCGCACACCCGCATGGCCTTGGTTTCTCCTGCCGCACATCAGCTTGACCATGGGTCCTTGCCGCATGCTAGCACGCCCACGCCCATCCTGCAGCGCACCAGCGAGGCTAGTGGCACGCCCCATGGCGTGCCATCCAGCACACGGCTCCAGCCCGTGCCATGCGGAGCAGGCCAGTGGCA
>NW_023351594.1:0-246 GCF_001411555.2 Juglans regia
ATGATAGTAATGAGATAATATAAAAATTAAAAATTAAAAATTAAATAAAATTTTATCAAAATATTATTTTTTTAATATAATTTTTATTTTAAAATTTAAAAAATTAAATTTTTTTATTATATTTTACGTGAGAGTTTGAAAAAGTTATAATGATAAGATGAAATATCAAAAGAAATTAAAAACCCTATTTTGATTACCCTTTAATTTAGAGATTAAAATTTTGAAAAAAAAAAAAAAAGACTAAAG
>NW_023351595.1:0-1374 GCF_001411555.2 Juglans regia
GTATTAGTTTCTATATAAGTTTATTAGATGATGTCGTTTTACACACATATAAATATTGCATGTAAAACACTATAGAATTCAATTCAATGAGACAAGAGATTTACATGTTGATTTTCCTTTCTCTCTACTGCTAACTCAATAGTTGCCCTAGCCTTCTCTTTTCTTCAACCATGGCAATGCAGGTTTGTCAGCTTACACATGGTTTCTAGCCAAAAGTCAATTTGGTTATGAAGATGTGATGACAGCTTGCATTCTTGGAGTAGCTTGTACACCTGGACAAGGCCCTAAAGATGTTGATGACTGGCAAATCTTTCCTACAACATTTAACCAGCTCAAATCATAGTCTCCAAACATAAAAAGACTTCTCCCTTGTCGTTTCTATGGTTCATCAAACTATCGTGACATAGAAACCGACAATTGGATCAACGAGATCCTAAGAGCAGCACTTGCAATAACAGGCAAAACAAAGAAGTGGAGAAGATCTATCACAAGATCATCCCAAGTACCCCCAACAACCCGTGTCCGGGTCAATAGATAATGAAATCATGGCTAAACCAACAATCTAGCACAAGTGCCACATTGTCAATTGGTGCTACCATGTAATTGTGATTCAAAGGATCGATCCACATGCCAGAAGGGCAACTTTGAGGATGATTATCAACAATACTAAGAATTAGTTAGTTTGCACTTCCCTTTGTTGTTTTTCCCCTAATCACTATGCATTTAATAAAATTACTAGATAGCTAGTACAATGTTATTATGTACTCTCGTATTTATATTACATACAAAAGGCTTAAAAAGAGATCTTTTTCCTCTGTAAAAATTGAGGAGGCAGAGAGGGAGTTTGTTGAGAGCTATGCTACCAAATTGAGTTTGGCAGCTTCCCTATGTGGAATTGAATGCAAATGTCAAATTTGAAACCAATGTATTTTTGTTGCATGCAACGCTTTGGGTGGATCATTATGTCATGGATGATGGGAAGTATTCTCCGATCTTTTGATAGCTTGGGCTATTGAATTGCTGCAGTGGCCACACATGAGTCTCCTTAGATGAAAACTCTATCTCGTGTTGGGTTTGCTTATGTGGAGCTTGGTTTATTTTTGTGGCAGCCAATTTGATGACATGATCCGAAAAGAATTTGTTGCTGCGGCCAATTTGATGACATGATCCAAAAAGAATTTGTTGCGATTTTTTTATAGATTTTCAATAAGGTTTGGGCCATGAAGCATAGGTTCTGGCCAATAAGCCTGGCCGATAAGTCGAAACAAACATTGACAAGCCTCATGGGGGTCCGGAGGTGAATCCTCAAGTAAAATGTTTTTTGACCCAATTTAGCTCTTTAACCAGTCTGACCTGACCCCAAATATATTGTAG
>NW_023351596.1:0-838 GCF_001411555.2 Juglans regia
GCAGAGTGGTCGTTGGCTGAAGTATAATCAGAATCCATAGCATAATAGGTTGAATTTTTAGGATTGAGGTGTCTAAAGGTCAATTTGATTGTCTCCAAAGTATTCTTGAGAGCAAACATCTTAGGAAGAGGTGTTCATTGGATTCAACATTAGATTTGCAATTGGAGGAAAGTAAATCCTCTTGAGGTATATAGTGAATAAAAGACTTAAGCTTTCATTATTAAGCTTCAGTTATATTTTTGTTTTCATTTAATTATGTTATGAAATGTAAAGATCAAATGATAAATGAAATGACTTTTGATTTTGTGCTAGAACGGCACAGCCGAGTAATATACTAAGATGTATTAGACAAATCTATCTTTTGTCATCCAAAGAGTTGGTAAAGGCCATAGTTATTTATTTGAGAAATGATACTTGCAGTCGTGAGCGTGCAGTCGCCGTGCAGTCGCTTTGAAAAAAGTAAATAAATAAGGGACCCACCTGAAAAGAAATTAATTTTTTAATAGTGGACCCTACTCTTTTTCAAAGCGACTGCACGGCGTTTGCGCATTCCACGACTGTATGTAGCATTACTCTATTTATTTATATCATGCAGTTACTTATTGATATAATGTTGTGAAGCTAGGAGATTTATCAATAAATATAACTGAATTTGCAAAGAGTGAGATTAGTTGGAATTTGGGTCTCATATACGAACCACAAGTGTGTGTGTTTGTGTCTCTACTCCTCTAGGGGACAAAATTGCATCATGTGAATTTACATGTTGTCCGAGAACAACATCCTGACTACTCCCAAGGATGTATAGACCTTCGACAATGAGTTTTTTACTAGTACACCT
>NW_023351597.1:0-226 GCF_001411555.2 Juglans regia
AATTAGTTCATACTTACACATGCATGGCTTAATCTTTGAGACAAGCATATGACTACTGGCAGGATCAACCAGGTAGCATTCATTCTCGATGCCGGCACCGCACGTAAACCTACCACTCCGGGAGGAGGATAGGATCAAGACGCGAGCACGACAATCGTTCGTGTCAAACGAGAACGCTCGGTTTGGGATAAAGAGGCCGGAGACCCCCCACACCAACACAATGTTC
>NW_023351598.1:0-1413 GCF_001411555.2 Juglans regia
AAGAGCTATAATGCAGTGAAGCTGTATGAAGAAATCGCTGAAAGAAAAATGAAGGACCTCAGGTTTCGAAACCTGTGGTCTCTGATACCATGTTAAAGATAAAAAAATGAAAGGAAACAAAAGAAGGATTGGAGAGAAAAATATTGTTCTCATTTCATTTATAAATCTGTGTACATCCTCAGTATATATATCCTTCGAGCAACACCAACTTAACCAATCAGAAAATAGAAATATTAACCAACCTAACCTATTCTACAATATTCTAGAATAGAAAGCTATCTGTACAAAGAGACAAAAAGAAACGATCCTAACAAACTAGGCTGAGCTGGAGGAATATTCTTCTGTTTTATCAGAGTGCGTGTGAAGCAGCTTTTCATTGGTGGAGGCTTGATTCCTCCTTTGTTGAGAACATCTACCATCTTTCTCTGAGTCTTACAAAAACTTGTTCTTGTTTAATCTCTACCTCAAAAAGTTGAACTTATCATCCACCGCTTGTCGTGGGCAAATAAACCTTCCACTTTAGTGAAGGATACTCTTCCACCTCGCAAGAGATCTCTAGAGTCAGAGTGGAAACTTTTTTCGACCGTACATTTATGGTGAAACGGAGTTTGTATTGATAATGAAATATATGTTCGGATATGGTGGTAGAATATTGGTCAAAGACGACATTATAGCCACTCTCGATCTCCTCCTAGTGGTCTAGATTAGAGCTTGACAAGTTGTTTATTTTACATTGCATCTGCGGAAGCTCTCACGTCAACTTACGAACCGAACTAGGACGACAACGCCGCCAGATGCAATGGAAGAATAATGTGGGAAACCGTGGTACCATCATTGACCTGCAAGTATGCCAAGTAACATTTGTTTTTGGACGGTGGAGTGTCACAACAGTTGTCAAACTCTCATATCCAAAACTTGATCAATGCTAGGAAACCAAAGTTTTGAGTTAAAATGAGATTTGTTATTCATATTTTCATATTTCATGTGTCATATTTTTTTTTTTTAAAAAAAATTATTTTTTTAAATTAATTGAATTTTTCTACTCATCATCTATATGCTATATATTTAATATAAAAAAATAAAAAATAAAAACTATATAATATGTGAAAAAGATGAATAAATTTTTTCTTTAAAGTAATTTTTGAGCTCCAAACTAGCATTAACAACGATCAAGATGCTTGTCACGACCGATCCCCAAAGGAGCATCGATATAAGTTTGGCAAAGTATGAGATACAAAATTTTTATATCATCTCATCTTAAAATTATAATTTTTTTAAAATTTTTATATAAAATATAATAAATAATTTAATTTTTTTAAATTTTAAAATAATAATAATATTAAAAAATAATATTTTAAATTTTTATCTAAAATAAAAAAATTCTTATCTCATTATCTAAACTTTTAATATCAC
>NW_023351599.1:0-687 GCF_001411555.2 Juglans regia
ATAATTTAATTTTTAAAAATTTTAAAATAAAAATAACTTTTAAAAAAAGATTTTATTCCATTTTTAATAAAACATATTTTTTCATCAATAACTAAATAACGTCTAAGATAGATAAATAGATAAAAATAAAAATAAATATAAATATAAACAGTACAAACTTACAGAAACGTTAAATCAACCGTTTACAACAGTAAATAATCCGTATAACACAGTAAATAAACATTACAAAACAGTAAGCCCACGGTTGCTGTCAAAACAGTTGGACTACTCTTAAGTGCATTGGTAATGGCCTAGCCGTTACCAAGTTTAAAATTTAATTAAAATATTATATTTTAACTATAACGTAGATTTATAGTTAAATTAGTTTACATTAGATTAGTTATCTTAGAGTCTAAATAATAATAATAAAATATTAAATATTTTAATAATATAATTTTTTTTAATATTTTACAAATTTAATTAATAACTTTATTAAAAAATAAAATTATTATTTTTTAATTATTTTTTCCCTCAACCTAATTATTCAATAAATATATTTTGTAAACCATTCACTCAACAATCACATATACAAACATACCAACATTTTTTCTACCCATAAAAACAGTCCATTAAAATTATAAAACAGTCCACAGCCATTACAAAAATAGTCCACTAATCCATCAAAACAGTCCACTAATTACAAAACAA
>NW_023351600.1:0-239 GCF_001411555.2 Juglans regia
TGAGGGAAATGGATGAGGAAAGAGAAAATAACGTGGAAAGTAGATGAAAAAATAAAATACTAGTATAAACCATGAATAGTAACTCGCTATATTTGGAGAGGAACTTAATTTTACTGTAGCTAAAGTTTTTAACTTTAGACTTTTAGCTAGTCCAATGTAGATATTTTTTTTTTACATCTAGTTAAATTATAGACTTGTATTGGCATTTGGCTAGGCCATTGCCAATACTCTAAGAGTGT
>NW_023351601.1:0-434 GCF_001411555.2 Juglans regia
GTGAATCTAATATCATTAAACATGCATGATAATTTAATAGATAAGTAATGATATATACAATTTTAAAATATTTAAATATCGCGTCTGTTATTAAAAAAAATAGTAGAAGTTTAGAACCCACATAAAGAAATTCACATTTTTACAGTAATTGATCTATACATTTTTCGCATCATTATTCTTAGTAGTTTGATTCGATAAAATTTATTATAATTTAATTGAGAGGAAATCTTTGTTCACTGTTTCATATATTCAAGACTCACAAATGATTGTTTGTCTTAGATTCTCTTTAAATGTAAAGATAATTTCATCTCATTTCATTTCATTATTATAATTTTTTTAAATTTTTATATAAAATATAATAAATAATTTAATTTTTTTAAATCTTAAAATAATAATAATATTAAAAAAAATTAATAATATTTTATTCTACTCCC
>NW_023351602.1:0-939 GCF_001411555.2 Juglans regia
GAACTATAGTAAGTCTAAAAATATTTTTTGAGATTATTATATTATAGATTGTTGGATTGTGAAAATGAAAATGAATATGATTGTTGGAGGTTATTGAAGATTATGAAAATAAAATAAAAATTAATTAAAAAAATATAAATAATAAAAAATAATAATATTTTATTATTATTGAGAGTGTGATGACTAATCTAATGTATAGACTTCAAGTTTTGAATGATTAGCTAAAAGTGAAAAAGTTACATATTAGTCAAAATTTGAAGAATATGATGATCAATCCAATGGTAATGCTTTGAGAGGATTTGTTTTTTGAAGAGTTTGAGTTGGAGTTGGTTTCAAACTGGAATCTATTCAAACTGGAAACCAAGGGATAACTATGTCGATAAGGTACTTCATAATGAAATACAAACCCTTTTAATCTGATTAGTTGTCAAATAAAATAAAAATAAAAATAAAATCACACTTTTGGGGTCTGGATGTACATAACCACTTTGCAGTTCAGTTTGAATCTAATTTATGCACAAGTGAGAACCTTATATACAGATGTTTCCATCCCCCACATTTTCTCTGTTGCTTTAGCTCTTCGTTTGATCATGTTCTCCCCTCATGCTGCGGTTATCCCTAAGCTGGGAAGAACACCTAGGGGTTGGCTCAATTGGTAAAGGTTTTGGTCTTGGTGGTATGTTCCCTCCAAGGTCCAAGGTTCGGTGTAAATAATCTCTCTAGGGGTCGTAAGACGGGGGGGATTTTCCCTTAAATTACCTGAGGTGCACTTGAGAGAAACTCCTTGCTGGGAACATGTGCACCCCTGAGATTTAGTCGGGACACTATTTCAGGACACTCAGTGCTAATAAAAAAAATCCTTAAGTTATCCCAACTTTCCTGGGATTATTCAGGACTTCGTTCCTGAACACCTGGTGCCAATAAAAAATTAAGTTAACG
>NW_023351603.1:0-460 GCF_001411555.2 Juglans regia
CTTTGGAATTTGAAAAAGTTAAATTGTTGATTTTATTTTGTGTGAAAATTTAAAAAAGTTGTAATGATTAGATAAAATGAGTTGTAAGAAATTGTGAAAACAAACGAGGTTACAACTAACTAGTTTTCTATTTATGCTGAAAGATTTTTTTTTTTTTAAAAAAAAAAACACAGCAAAGATTTTTAAAAAGGTTAGAAAGAAAAAACTTCTAATTAAAGCTTATAATTTTTTAAAGTATCATGCCTCGTAACAAAAGAAAGAAGAGTTTTCCTCCAAATATTTAATCCAATTAAAATAACATGCATTTCTTTTTTTTTTTTTTTTGAAATAACTCATTTCTATTTAATCAACCCAATGGGATACAAGGATGAAGATCCTCCAAAGTTACAATATGATCATAATTGGATAGAACATCTTTTACTAACAAGTGAGTTATAGAGTTACCATTTCTAAAATGCTG
>NW_023351604.1:0-1797 GCF_001411555.2 Juglans regia
ACTATCTGGCGAATTGGCCTACAAGCTGTCTGCCCACTTGTGGATTGTGGGCCTCAATGGGAAGTGGGAGCAATGACAGCAACAAACTGCACCGTCGGAGATGTGAGTGACACTATAAAGAAATAGAAAGAGGAAGAAATTAGCACTTCAAAGAAACTAGAGAGAAGTTAGAACAAGGAATATTCTTACCTAAGGGCTAAAAGAGTTGAAAGTGAGTGACAACGATAGGCTATGGCGATGGCAACAGTAACGATGCAGAGGCATGCAAAGGTGACTGAACCTTGAAGAGCATGACAGTCTGAGAGAGTTTCGAGAGATAGGGGGGGGAGGTAGATTTAGGTCAAGTAACTTGGTCTAAGGCTGTGCAGAAAAGTGTAGAACCTAATCCGCCCGAAAGATCCGACCTGACCAGTCCGAAAAATACAGTTCGAACTAGTTTGCAGGTCGAACCCGCTAATTGTCAAAATGATTTGACTATTTCTTTTCTTTCACACGATTCTTCTTCTTTTCTGCATAGCCCTAAAACCAACTCCACCAATCAGGAGCAAAGTCCTGATATCGCAAGCAATCAAGACAACGAGAAATCGAGCGTAAAATCGAGAAATCAAGGGGTATGCAGTTGCTTATAGATTACCTTCCGCCAATTACTTTTGGAGTTCGAGGATGTAAAATTGAGCGTACAGATTAGCGAACGCAGCTACGTAAATCAAGGGGTATGTGTGTTTCTTGGTTGTCTTGGAGGTGGTTTCCTGTGCCATGGACTCGCACTTTCCGACCCATCAAATTGGTTCATGGACCAACGAGAAACACTTGTGGTTCTTAAACACCATGGAGGCCTTGTTTGTGCGTGCAATGTTTGAGAGCAACGGTCGGATTGCTCTCCACCTGGACTGTCACTTGCTGGACAGTTCGGAGTCAACCTTAGATTCGAAAATGCATAGAAGAGAAAAACATGCCACCCCAGGTAAAATTAATATCAATTACTGTTTTGATCTCTGAGTGTTTGTGTTGTTTATTGGCTGTGATCTAAATTTTAATCGTGCACTGGGGTGTAAGTGGAGCACATGCAATCTCTTGATCATGTCAATGGGCTTTTCATATATTCATGGTGGAGGTAACGGATTAGAGTTTTGTTGCCTTTTTGGACTTAGATATTGGCTATGGAGGTTTTGCTTTCGAATGGGTTGGAGTTGAAGACGATTAGTTTGATAGTCATGAATGGTTGCTGCAAAATTTGAGAAGAAACGGGTTGACCTGACTTGGGTCGGGTCAGATCGGGCCCAAACGCAGCCCAGGTTGCATGCCTAGTCTAAATAACACATTTTAGGGAGTTTCTTAAACTTTGTAAATGAGGTTGTTTTGATATATATATACTTATCATAAATGAAATATAATATATAATAAATATATCTATGTATATATGTATGCAGGGGG
This sequence comes from Juglans regia, assembly GCF_001411555.2. Classification (NCBI taxonomy): domain Eukaryota; kingdom Viridiplantae; phylum Streptophyta; class Magnoliopsida; order Fagales; family Juglandaceae; genus Juglans; species Juglans regia. Next base: position 1,435 of record NW_023351604.1, read on the forward strand.
AAGGGTGTATTCTGGGTGGGTGATGCACCCAAACCCCGCCATATGCTGTGTTTTATTTAAAAACCATGCATTTACCCTCTTGATGCAGAGGCCAGGTGGCTCGGGTGCCCGTGCAGCACTCTACAACTTAAAGATTATTTTGATAAATGAAGAAGAAATAATATTTATAGTCGAAAATGTGCAAGTGATGCATAATTATTTTTAAAAAAAATGAGTAAATACGAAATTCACACAAAAAAATTTTAATTTTTTAATAATGTATTCTATTCTTTTTCAAAATAATTACACGATTTTTACGCACTTCATAATTATATTTAACATTACTCAATTCATAAAAACAAGAAAACAAAAACCAAAATTTAT
>NW_023351605.1:0-605 GCF_001411555.2 Juglans regia
GACAGAAATGAGACAGAAATGAGACAGGTAGCTGCACCGCTCAGCTACCCTTTGGTTCTTAATTCATTCGACGATCAACTCTTTGGCTTCTTGCAGGCACTTGCTACTACTAAATTCTTGTTTGAGAGGGACGGTTTTGGTTTTTCCTGTTCCTTCTCCACAATAAATCTGGTTTTTTGTGGTACATGTTTTCCCACCATGTGTTTTTCTGTTGTTGAGCTGCGTGACAATATCAATTTGTTGTTTAGTTTTACAATATGAAATATTTGTTTGGGGCCATTCATGCATGTGAGTTGGCTGTACAGAAACAGACCACGTACCTTCAAGAAAATATTACCCCCTTTACATATCATAATATTACACTTCTTAAATTAATTACACTTGAAGAAAATATTACACATCCATTCTCATATCTGGTTTTTTATCCCCTTTACATGCTGAAATTACATTAAAGAACAATACATGTCACAGTAACACCAAGTCAACTGATTTCTCCTTATTCATTGAAAAGAGTTTCTGTTGGTATTAAGAGAGTTTAACCTATATATTCCTTATTAAATGTTAAATAATAAATTAAATTATTAATTAATTCACGTTTTATCTTC
>NW_023351606.1:0-324 GCF_001411555.2 Juglans regia
TAAGTATAGAGGGAATGGTAGGACAATGTCGCAACTTCACCGCCTGGGCCGAGTCCAGTGGTTCAAGAAAATAAAAATTCTTCTTATTAGCCACTATTTACTACCACACCCTATGAAAAACACCACTCTAAAAAATATCCCAATACTCTATGATAAAAAAAAAAAAGATTACAAGTGTGGAGTGTGAAAGAAAATAATAACTAATGCATAAAATTTCTCGTTTTAGAAGAGGTGATGGAACGCCATGTACGGAGTTTATGCACACTTTGACTGTATTCTTCCACTTGCTTGTAGAACTTCAAAGCAATGGATTTTATAAGAAGT
>NW_023351607.1:0-494 GCF_001411555.2 Juglans regia
TGGTTACACTAATCATGACCTAGCTTACTTTATTTATTTATTTATTTGAGATTATATAAAAATAAATCTACAAATTAACATAGTTTGATACAGTACGTCAGATTGTAAAATTAGTTTAGTAGATCTAACGAATCAAGTAAAACTATGTCAGTTTATAGATTTACTTTTGTGTAATCTCTTTATGTCTGTAGTAGTTTTCTATTTATTTTCGCAATGGTATGATTTTGACCAATTTGACTATTTGAATATTGTGTATTTTTCTTCTAATAATGCTGAAGTCACCGATGAATTCTGAGAGAGTTTACTGATTTGTTTTTTTTTTTTTTTTAACTTATTGATTAAGTAAGTATTTTTAAATAATATTGTGATTTTTTTAAAGTGTGTTGACCAGCTGAATTTCCTTGTTGCTCAATTGTTACTTTCCACGAAATTTCCCTGTAAATTCCAATTTTTTTTTTAAATATTTTTTAAAACATCTTTAAATATTTTTTAGG
>NW_023351608.1:0-406 GCF_001411555.2 Juglans regia
ATAAATAAAAAATAAAATCACTATAATATATAAATAAAAAATATTTATCACTATTATATATAAATAAAAAATAAAATCACTATAATATATAAATAAAAAATAAAATCATTATAATATATAAATAAAAAATATTTATCACTATTATATATAAATAAAAAATAAAATCATTATAATATATAAATAAAAAATAAAATCGCTATAATATATAAATTAAAAATAAAATCACTATAATATATAAATAAAAAATAAAATACTATAATATTTATAACTATTATATATATAAATAAAATCATTATAATATTTATCACAATTATATATAAATAAAAAATAAAATCATTATAATATATAAATAAAAAATAAAATCGCTATAATATATAAATTAAAAATAAAATCACTATAATATATA
>NW_023351609.1:0-292 GCF_001411555.2 Juglans regia
GTTTTCCTTTTTGTCGAGTGCAGAAAATGGAAGAGATTTGGGAGTAGTCGTCTTCGAACGACAACTTCAATCATGGGTAAGATGGGTTTTCCTTTTTTTGTTATTCTTCTTTCATTTTTATTTAATTTATTTAATGTAAATGTTACTATGTAAGCATTTGGTACGTACCAAATCGCCTATACCTAGCAGAATTGATAGATAATATATCTGGAAAGCTTTTGTGAAAAAATATCGTTTAGATACAGAAACATTCTCAATCTATTTCATCTTATCTCATTATTATAATTTTATA
>NW_023351610.1:0-276 GCF_001411555.2 Juglans regia
CCGGAGAGATAGTTTCCCTGGAAAAGGATCTGGCGACACAAGGCTCCTCCTAAAGCTTATTTCTTTGTGTAGACAGTGTCACTAGGCAAGATTCTTACTACAAATAATCTAAGAAAGAGGAGGATAATCATTACAAACTGATGTTGTGTGTATAAAATAGGGGGTGAGTCGGTGAACTATTTACTTGTACATTATGATGCAGTCAGGACTCTCTGAAATGAGGTGTTTAAAAGAATGGAACTAGCATGGGTTATGCCGGAATCCATAGTGAATATA
>NW_023351611.1:0-203 GCF_001411555.2 Juglans regia
GGGCGTTCATACTAAAAAGGGATTATATAAAGTGATTATATAAAAATAATTTTACAAACTAATGTAATTTTATATGATTCGTCAGATTGTAAAGTTATTTTTACTAAAAAATAAATTTAACGGACTAAATGAAGGCATACGAGTTTATGAGATTATTTTTATATAATTATTTTGTAAATGTAACAGCACTTCTACCAGATGAG
>NW_023351612.1:0-3655 GCF_001411555.2 Juglans regia
CATCTAAATACCCAACTCTCAGACTGCGTTTGGATGTTAAATTGAGTTGAGATGATAAAATATTGTTATAATATTATTATTATTTTGAAATTTGAAAAAATTAAATTGTTTATTATATTTTGTGTTAGAATTTGAAAAAGTTGTAATAATGAATTGAGATGAGTTTGGTAACCAAACGTACCCTCAAATTACTAATCTCATCTCAACTCAAAACTTTCTTACACGTAGGATCCATAACATTTTTCAACTTAAAACATCTTTATATGTGAGACCCACAATATTTTTCAATTTCTCGTAAAAAGTACTAAATTTATCTTAACATCTAAACACACTTTAAACTTAGTTTAGATAGACCCCACATAACTTCCTTCACTACTCAAGTCATTACTATTTATAAAGAACTCAACTCAGCTAAATTCAACTCAACATTCAAATGTATTTATCAATCATCTACAGATTCAGACTCTAACTTAATAGGCTTCAACTCTTAATTGGCTTTCTCTATGATTGTTCATCCGGGCCGAAACCCGGATTGCAAAACCTGGGCATCTTACATAAAAAATTGATGTCTGGAGCTATGGTGTTTTCCTTTATGAACTCATCACTGGCAGGCGCCCTTTTGATCGGAACCACCCCAAGAACGAGCAAAAAATGTTGAACTGTGTCAGGCCACACGATGTCTAATATGAAAACATTTGAGCTGATTTTGGACCCTAAACTCGAAGGAAAGTATTTGCTCAAGTCTGATTTTGGGCCCTCTCTCCGTCCCACCCAACTTCTTCACGAGGAGAGTGGATACGTGAGTCAGGCACAAGGCGGACCTTTTTAGCTGATTTTGACAATTACTCTGTGCATTATGTATTGTGCGGTACTAGATTGAATAAACATAGATGAGTCATGAGTGCATGTATAAACATAATGCAAACAAAATCTACGTTCCTTGCCAAAGCATTGTGATGGGTCAGTCCCTTCTCGTACAATATTATGATTGTAACGAACAAACGAAAGAAAAGGAAAAAAAAATCAGGTACCGGGTTGTAAACCCGGGTTCATCTGGATTCTAGCCCAGGCTTGACTCGGGCTAACCCAACCCAGGTTCCAGTCTTGGTATATCCGGGGTCCCGGGCCGGCCGGATGAATAGTCCTAGCTTTCTCATCACTAAAGTCAAGGTTAGCCATCATCTAATTATGACACGGTGATTCCACCTTAGACCATAAGCCAAGAAGCAGCGTTTGGATGCTAAGTTAATCTCAAATAATCTAAGTTGATCGGTAAATAGTAATATTTTATGGGTTCTATTAAAATGTGTTTGAATATAAATAAGTTAGATATATGTTTAAATGTATGAAATAGGTTGAGATAAATTTAAACTTTTTTATAGAAAGTCGAAAAAGTATTGGATCCCATCAATAATTAATTTGAGATAGGTTGAATTGATATTGACATCCAAGCATAACTTAACCTCCCCAACATCACTTACCAGTCACAAATTAATTAATCAAGACAGTTGAGCATTATGAATTGGGAAATGATAGTTGGATAGATAAAAGTGATCGATGAAAGTGACTGATTGAATTTTTAATTTTTGTTACTTAATAGTTAAGGATATGACTATTAGTTAATTGATATTTTTATTTTATTTTTAAAAATATTTAGAAATGTATAAAAAATTATTAAAAAAAAAGTGCATTTACATCTGTCATTCATTTTTCTCAGTTAAATCTCTCAATCTCGAGGATCATTGGCAACATAACCACAAATTCCAAAATACACGGCACAGCAAAACTATCTCCAATAAAAAGAATTTTGTAGGGTAGATCGATACAATATCCTAGTAGGGTGATGTTCAAATTTTTCACCAAAACTGCTAGGTACAACCGGTACGCACAAACATGGGGTAACCGGCTAGCCTACGTGGAAGTGAACAAAATAAAAAAGTAAAAATGAATTTAAAAAGCAAAGAAAGAAAAAAGTGGGAAGGCAAAAAACTGAATTTTTCTAACCAGAGCAATAAGGCATTCCCCCCACAACTAATTCTCAAGCAGTTTCTTCTGAAGGCCTACGTGAAAATGGATCATAAATGGCCTTTCTTTTCTTCTTTGATAGCTGGTCATTGGGCTATTCCTCATATTTCTCCCATCTCTTAACAACAGCATAAAGCGAGGCCTTTGAGCGGATTTGACTCAAGATAGAACAAGAGAATGGTTAAGGGAGTTGCCTATCAAAACAATTGAACTTGGTACGTTGAAGCATTTCTCCGCCAAGAAAAAAAATCCGATCTCTTAGATTTCATCATTAACATATTTTTTTCAAACCCATTTCCTTTTTTTTTTTTTTTTTTTCCAAAACCCAAATCTAGATTTTTGCCAAACCAATTTCCTAGGTTTTTCCCGAGCTCATTTTCAACGTATTTCTATTGTTTCTTTTTTTATGTTTACAGATAAATCACTGTTCGTTGATGATGGCTGGCTGTGAGTGCTCCCAAATCCAAAATGGTTGTTGTACAACAGAGTAAGTGTATCATGTATTTTTGAAAAAATCCACTTCAGTCAACCATATAATGCAAGCAAAAAATTTACGAAAAATACCCATTAGAATCAAAATCCATTGTGTAGAAGACGAAGATTGTGCTGCGGCAGACTGTGGCTTTGTGGGACGATGACTTCAGAGAGAAGACGGTGGGGCTTCGTGGGGATGTAGAAGACAAAGACAATGAAAATAGTAGTTTTCGTGAGAATGGGGGCGAAATGGTAAATGAGGCCACTAGAGCCCTTTTTGTCTTCGAGGGAATAGAAACAATATCGTTACATTTGCCACGTCAGACGCAATATTGCAAGAGTTCCCCAGGGCGGTTGTGAGTAAGATTTTTCAATTTTCACGTATCAGTATGTGAAAGAATTATTCTTATAGACATGACTCATGAGAGAATGAGGCAGCCATCTCACAAACGAAAGCAAAAGTTAAGAGAAAAGTTAAATAGTAGTCTTGGTTGAAGGACCTCTTAAATGAAACCTTGAAGAGTGGGTTTGGATGTTGAAGTGAGTTGAGTTGAGTTGAGTTGAGATGATAAAATATTATTAGAATATTATTATTTATTATTATTATTATTTTAGAATTTGAAAAAGTTGAATTGTTTATTATATTTTATGTTGGAATTTGAAAAAGTTGTAATGATGAGTTGAGATGAACTCAACTTCAAAATGAAGTCGAAATGGAAGCTCCTGTTTTCTACGATGTCCATTACATATAATAACTTTTTAAGTTTACCCATCTACTATTTAAGTACATTTTAAATTATTTAACATTCTTAATCATTAAAAAAATTAAAAAATATATAAATTTACTAATACACACTTCATTAATCATTAAGTAAAATTAAAATTTTAAAAAAATAAATACAAAAAAAGTAATAGATGAATAGTAATAGAGTAATAACCCTATCATGATTCTAACTTTTTATCCTTACATACTCATAAAATTCGATGGACCCATATGAATAAAATGATATACAATTATTATGCTATTTTTCTCTTTTGTCAATACATTCAAGGAAGCAACTACTTGATAAAACTAAGATTCATCACGAATAGATTTTTAAAAAGACACCGAAATTAGAAATACAGTGTTGACTTTGGCAAAGGCAATCTTGGGGTG
>NW_023351613.1:0-1032 GCF_001411555.2 Juglans regia
AAAAACACATATTTTATAAAATATGTATAAAATCGGAGGCGGAGGCGGAGTCGGAGGGAGACGTCGGAGGCGGAGGCGGAGGCGGAGGCGGAGGATCGGAGTCGGATCGGAGCGGAGTCGGAGTCGGATCATCAATGGATCCGACTCCGACTCCGACTCCGACTCCGACTGTCATGAAGAAAAAACCTCCGACTCCGACAAGTCGGAGCCGGAGCGGAGTCGGAGCGGAGCCGGAGCGGAGCCGGAGCGGAGTCGGATTCGGAGTCGGATTGTCGGATTTTTTCTCAGCCCTAGTGCTGAGTCCTTAAAACATTGATATTGGACTAGTAAAATACCAATATATCTTCAGCATGAGTAAAATTTTTAATATTGGACTAGTCAAACTATTAAAGTTTAACATATGAGCTACAGTAAATTAAGCTCTCTAGTCATCTTTGGGTATGCGCTATTCACTCGCCAAAGTAATATTTTAATAATTTTCAACGACTATTATATTTTAATGTCTATATTATCTAATTATTTTAAAGTCTATATTATCCATTTCAATTTTAATAAATAGTATGTTATTTTCTACTTTATTATATTTCATTAATAATAATTAAATTATGATTAAAATATTAATTAACATATAATTCTATTTTCTATTTTATTTTAAGTAAAAATTAAATTATTAATTAATATATAAAGTGTATTGACAAAATATTACAAATGATTTTTTTTTATAAAATAATATTAAAATATATAATATTATATTATTATTTTGACTTTAAAACTATTAGTTTAATATAAATTCACTTAGTTAAAAATTAATATTATAATTAAAACTTAAAATTCTAGCGAAAATTTAAAATTGATAATGACTAGGCATTGCATAAAATTTGGAATCGCCCAAGCATCTTGAATATTGGATTCTTTTTGATGTTCTAAACTACAGTATTGAAAAAGCAAGACTAGGTAAAAGAACTACCAATCAGCAGGAACTTACCAGATTTTAGATTCTGGTCAACACCCCAGTCAGTCAAGCAAGACTCG
>NW_023351614.1:0-511 GCF_001411555.2 Juglans regia
TAAATGTAAATAAAATTAATTAATTAATTAAATAAAGATAAATTTAACTCTTTTTATTTTTTTATAAAAAATTAAAAAAATAATGAATCTATCAATAATTAATTTGAAAGAAATTGAATCACTTTTAACAATCAAATATAGCTAATTAGTCAAGTCATTTAGTAATGTCAGTTTAGAGTCAAATTTTGATTCTAAATTGTTTTTGCAATTTTGAGTGGAAGATTGCGTATACAATCTTATTAATAAATAAGATAAAAGAAAAAATATATATTATTTTAAAAAAAATATTATTATAATTTTAATTTTTTTTAAACATAAATGTATAGACCTGAATGAGTAATCCCTATTTAGGAGATTGTATGTAGACTAATTCAAATTTTATTACTGTAATTCAATTCATCACAACGTCTTCAGGTTTGTAGTTTAACCAGAAATTATTGACATGTTTGCAATCTCCATTGTTACAAGTGAAATTGAGATATTATAACTAACAAAACGCTGGAAGTATATG
>NW_023351615.1:0-2445 GCF_001411555.2 Juglans regia
CTATCTATATATATAAAGCGTCTATGAGACGGAAACCTTGTTTTAACGTTTTTTTTGGTTAAAATTAACGTCAAGTTAACACCGTATCATCGTCTCCATCACGAACCATCGCCTCAATTTTCAAAACTTTTATCTCAGGTTTTGCAGTCTCTCTCTCGCGCTCGCGCACACACACACTAGCTGTGTTTCTGCTTTAAACTCAAGCTCAAAGAAAAAAAACACCGAAAAAAACATAACCGCACCACCACTTGGATGTATCTCTCTCTATCCACTAAGGTGATTAGAATAATGGAAGAATTGCTAACTGGTTCACGCACATAGAGAATACTTTGAATGAATGTTGAATGGGAACTGGTAAAGGAACTGCTACTGGCCGCCTAGAACCGAAGCTGGCCTTTAGCTAGCCGACCATGTTCCATAAATCTATACAGACTTCGGATTCTTAAGATTAGGGAAAAAATGGAGCTTTTGGTTTGAATGCAGAATTTGTCTTCATTTGATAAGTGGGCCCCCTTCTTCTTGCAAGTGTAGGTGGAGCTCTTAGTGCTTGGTCCCTTCTTGGTTGGCTACCTCAGTAGGTCCTTCTTTGGCATGAGCTGTAGCGTAGGCACAAGAAGTAGGAGGATAAGACACCATTTTTATATGAGGAGAAAGATGAAATCGAAGAAGAAGAAGAGTAAGCAACAGACGGCGCGCAGACGAAAAGAAATAAAGCCCTAAGGGCTAGATCAAAACGACGCCGTTTAGAGAGAAAGGGAGGATTGGGCTGCAGGCTACGGGCTTGGCTTCAAATCCGAATAAGTTGGGCCTAAAAGAGAATAAAACACACTAAAACAAGCCTAATCTGAAAAAGAAAGGTCCAATAATAATAATAAAAAAAAAAAAACATTAAAATAAGAAAATAAATTTTACAACTTAGTAATCTTAAGTACCAGAATTTTATAAACAGAACCACAATAATGAAATATTCTCAATGAGGTTATACATTTATCCAGCAAAATATATAGGAAAAAAAAGAAAATAAATCTCATTTGGTCCAAAACACGCCATTAAATATCATCATCTTGATGATGCAAATTCAATCATTTTGTTAAAATACTAATCAAAGTAGTTAATTTATTTGTTAAAATTTATTTGTAATATTCTATTAATTATATTACTTGTATAAAAATTGAAGCAATGTCTTCTAAGTTATATATGCCATCAACTATTTTTATAAATTTTATAAAAAAATATATTATTTTTATAAAACAACTATTTAATTTAACTAAGTAAACGTGCTTTGCACGTTACTTTGACCTAGTATTGTAAAAGTCATTAACCAAAAAAAAAAAAAAAAGTTTTAATGATGTATAATAGAAAATAAGATAGACAAACCATTGAGAGTCCTCTAAGTGCATGAAAGGGGTCAAAATCCTCTATCTAACCCAATGGGCCCAATCACACCACCCAGGTGCCCAGGACCAGAAAGATGGGCTTCAGGTGAAAGCCCCATACAGGTTGTGGACTGTAGTAATGACTTGCGTAGCCCACGCGAGAAGATTTTATCCAACTCGTGCTGGCTAGGGCACCCCAAAAATCTCACGAGGATCATAAAAGATCTGGTTAACAAATAGAGAAGTCCGGACTTGGTTTCTAAGACCAAATGCATGGTCGGTTTCGGTCTAATAAATAGGAAAATTTTGGTCTTCGGTCCGGTCCTGGGGTAGAGATTTCTCAGACCGGATTGGACCGACCGAATAAAAAAAAATATATATATATTATATATTATTTATATAATAATTGTACAATTAACAATATAAAATTTTAAATATGTTATTAATACTTGTTAATATTCTATAAATTAACTAATATATAATATTAATTAGTTAATTATATAATAATTATAAATATTAATTAGTTAATTATATAATAATTATATAAATTAATAATATAATTTTCATTTAATCTATTATTATTGACCATATAAAATATTTTTTTATTGAGTTTGTTACATAATCCACATTAATAAATCACTTAATTTAATTTAATATTTTAAATAAATATTTTTATTAATTGATTTAAAAAGAAAAAAGATCGGAGCGAATGGACTGACCGGACCGATAACTACCAGTCTGGTCCGAGACGGAACCGACCAATTTACACCCCTAGATACATCTGACTTAGACATCGAAAGTGTTTCTTATCCTTGAAGCCTTTTCATTTCCTTGGTTGCAGATACGAGTGAGCGGGAGTGTGTCCAAAATTTATAAATTCCAAGATCGGACCAAATGTCATCGGTCCACATATTTTGAAGCCGAGACCAACTGGTCCATAATTCAGTCTAAACCGGTCCCTTCTCGGTCCGGTCGGTTACTTACAGCCCTACAGTCTGGCCATGAGAACCTTAAAGTTGGCAAATCATGTAACTACTTGTGTATGATTTCACACTGATCACATGGTGCG
>NW_023351616.1:0-318 GCF_001411555.2 Juglans regia
CTGGGTTTCGTCGGCTAACTTGGGGGCTTGGGGGTACTGCGCTCCAGAGGAAACTGGGTTAGGGTTTGCGAGGGGGTGCGAAGGGAATGAACTCGCTTGCTGGGTTAATGCTTCAGCAAACATTCTGATGCGGTATATCCACACGGTATTTGCAGTGTGACTCTACGTGTCACAAATTTATTCGCGGGCTGTTATTTGTTTAAAACAGCCCGACCGGCGTGCAGGTTATCTCTTTTTTCTTTATCAAACAGTGCGTTTCGTATCTCTCTCGCAGTGTACTAATTTCCTTTCTGAAAAATGCTATTTGCAAGCGCACGA
>NW_023351617.1:0-302 GCF_001411555.2 Juglans regia
GGTTGCTCCTTCCGTGATTTGAACTAGTGATTTAGGCCTCGTTTGTTTTGAAAAAACATCTTATCTCATCTTATCTAATCATTACAACTTTTTCAACTTTTAATATAAAATAAAATAAACAATTCAACTTTTTCAAATCTCAAAACAAAAATAATATTAAAAAATATATTCTAACAATATTTTATTTAACTTTTTAACTTTAATCTCATCTCATCTCCGAAAACAAACGAGACATTAATATCTGATATCAATTATTAAAGATCTAATGATAAAAAATTTGTTGGATATTAATTTGAATAAAA
>NW_023351618.1:0-287 GCF_001411555.2 Juglans regia
CCAAGCACAAGGCTAGCTGAGCGTGGGGAAGCATTGTGTGGTGTCGAGCCTGCCCCGCTAGGCATGGGAAATAAGAGAAGAGAAAATAGTAACAATCGGGACAGTTGTTGAGGTCTCAACCCCTTGGGAGCCAAGCCAAACCAGCAAACATCCCATCGTCGGCCGAGAGCACGCGTAGGAATCTAGTGCTAAGAAGCACCAAACACCATGCCACACTCACACCTCAAGGATGCCATGCACGAGGATCGAACCCCCACGAAGATCAACGCATCAAGAAGGAAACCGTA
>NW_023351619.1:0-357 GCF_001411555.2 Juglans regia
TAAGGACCAAATTCCTGTTGCAACCACTGATAGAGGAATCACATAAATGATTGCCATGCATGGTACTGCTGTGTCCACTTACTGAAAGCAACGTACATGCTGCTGCTCTGCTGCTGCTACATACATGCGCCGCTCTAGTTGCTTTCTGCTCCTTACTGCGTACACAGCTTTCTGTTACAACTCTGATACGCTGCTCCACTCATCAAATATTCCTTATTCTTGTCTGTACATAGTCCTATAAAAGGAGTCCTTGTAATACACTTTATACAATCAATGAGAACAGAGCATATTTCTCAATACTGTCTTCTTTCAACATGGTATCAGAGAGCCATAAAGGACTAAACGTCCATGGCCTCC
>NW_023351620.1:0-1321 GCF_001411555.2 Juglans regia
GAGTAAGATTTGTTATTAAAAGTTTAATTTTTTTTATATAAATCTTGTAATTATTTATTATTTTTTTAAAAATTGCGAAGTGTTTGTTTACTTTACAATTATAAATATAATTTGTGATAGTCTTTTATATATTATTGGCTTTTATTTTGATTTAATTATTATTATTGTTGATATTGTTTTTTTTCTTTGAGTAGGTCCAATAAAGCTCACTTTCGACTAATAAAGATATGTATTCTTTGCCTCTTTTTTAGGTTGAGGAAAAATTAAAGGATAATAATCTTGGCTCCAAATAGATAAGTTACACCTAAGTCATTTATAAAAAAAAGTGAACCATATTAAAAATATAATTTTTTTAAAATATATATTTTTTTATAAAAATTTAGACAAATTTATCTATTTGATACTCATATATAATTTATCAAAAACAAAACATGAAAGACCAAATCGAATTAAGTAAAAGTAATGTTATATACCGTTATGACTGTCTAAACGTAATGTAATTATTTTATATAAGAGTAAGATCTGTTATTAAAAACTTAATTTTTTTTATATAAATCTTGTAATTATTTATTATTTTTTTAAAAATTGTGAAGTGTTTGTTTACTTTACAATTATAAATATAATTTGTGATAGTCTTTTATATATTATTGGCTTTGATTTTGATTTAATTATTATTATTGTTGGTATTGTTTTTTTTCTTTGAGTTTGGGCTTTTTATAGTGGTTTTATAATTATCCATTTGAATTGGGTTTTGTGGGTATGATTTTATGCCCAGCCCGTATGAGAGAAAGGGGAGCCCAACCTTATAGTGGTTTTATATAATGATCTATTTGAATTGGGATTTGTGGGTATGATTTTAAGCCCAACCCGTATGAGAGAAAGGGGAGCCCAGCCCTTCTGAAACGGCGTCGTTTTCGAGCAGGTCAAATGAAACCCTACGGTTTCATGTTTCTCTCTTTCGATCTGTAATGCGCCGCACGAGCCCGAGCCCTCCCATTTCTTCTTTTTCTTCTTTGTTCTTCTTCTTCTTCATGTTGCCGAAACCCTTCAAAAACGGCGCCGCACGAATCCTCCCCTCCCTTCTGCCATTTCTTCTTTCTTCTTCTTCTTCTTCCGCTCTCTGATGCGCCGCACGAACCATCCAGTCCCTTCTCCCATCTTTTCTTCTTCTTCTTTCTTCTTTCTTCTTTCCTCTCCTTCTTCTTCTTGTTGTTGTTGTTGAACCTTGCGCCGCCATTCACCCACCCTCGCGTGGTCCATCGGCCTCACCTCACCCTTTGTCTTCGATTCATGGTAAGTTTTTTTTTTTTTTTTTTTTTTT
>NW_023351621.1:0-445 GCF_001411555.2 Juglans regia
ATCTTGAAACTACTGTGACATATGAAAGTGGTGAAAGTGGTGCATATACTGTGACATAGGTAGTAAAGATTTGATTTAGATAAGCTTAGTTTCAAATAAATTATTTTTACTGTGACATAGAAACTACTCGTATACTCATGTTAGCTAGGAAAAAGATTATCTTGAAACTACTGTGACATATGAAAGTGGTGAAAGTGGTGCATATACTGTGACATAGGTAGTAAAGATTTGATTTAGATAAGCTTAGTTTCAAATAAATTATTTTTACTGTGACATAGAAACTACTCGTATACTCATGTTAGCTAGGAAAAAGATTATCTTGAAACTACTGTGACATATGAAAGTGGTGAAAGTGGTGCATATACTGTGACATAGGTAGTAAAGATTTGATTTAGATAAGCTTAGTTTCAAATAAATTATTTTTACTGTGACATAGAAACTACTC
>NW_023351622.1:0-576 GCF_001411555.2 Juglans regia
ACTGTTAATGACAAGTCCCTTTCAAATGCATAAACAGGAATCAGCTGTTGCTCTTATGGTTGAATCAGTGGAATCAGCTGGTTGAATCAATGGATAAATACGTGTAAAATTGGATACGTTTCGTGTGTACTTTTTCTGCACTGTTAATGACAAGTCCCTTTCAAATGCATAAACAGGAATCAGCTGTTGCTCTTATGGTTGAATCAGTGGAATCAGCTGGTTGAATCAATGGATAAATACGTGTAAAATTGGATACGTTTCGTGTGTACTTTTTCTGCACTGTTAATGACAAGTCCCTTTCAAATGCATAAACAGGAATCAGCTGTTGCTCTTATGGTTGAATCAGTGGAATCAGCTGGTTGAATCAATGGATAAATACGTGTAAAATTGGATACGTTTCGTGTGTACTTTTTCTGCACTGTTAATGACAAGTCCCTTTCAAATGCATAAACAGGAATCAGCTGTTGCTCTTATGGTTGAATCAGTGGAATCAGCTGGTTGAATCAATGGATAAATACGTGGTTTATTAAATCTTTAAGCATAGACCAGTTGTCTATAAATCTGAAATCAGTGGTT
>NW_023351623.1:0-2010 GCF_001411555.2 Juglans regia
GGTTTTCGAGGAACCATAGCCTCCAAGAATGCAGAATTGCATAAAACTCTTCAATGAATCTTTCATTACTTCCGTATGCTTTTTATACACGTAAAGCTAAATTAATTCTGTTAAATCTGGTATTCTGTTTCAATAAGGGCATGTACAATTAAAGCCTCCTACGATACTTCAATTCCCAACTCCTTTCTTCATTATGCTTCAACATCCTTTAGAGTACTCTCATTGGATTTAACTAAGTCTAATAAGAATTTAACTATAAAACCATAAAATAAATTACATTAGAATAGCTATATTTCAAATTTGAAAGATACTGTTTATTCATCAAATCTATTTTATATCATTTGTTTCTCTCTCCCGAGATCTCCATCAATGTCTTTTTAATTTCTATTTTTAATCCATAATTTAATTAGAATATGATTACTAATTAATATATAATATTATGAATAGTAAAATATGATAAAATAAAATAATTTCATAATTAAAAAAATTAAAATATTTTTTAAATTGATATATTAATTTAAATTAGTGATATATTAATTTAATAAGAATATGATTATTAATTAATATATAATATGTAAAATAGTAAAATATGATAAAAATATATTTTACTATACATTAAAAATATATTTTAATCTTTTACTAATCCAATAAAAATGCTCTTCAACAGATCTTGAGCCTCACCTTACGGAACTGTCAAAATTCACAGATGATGATTTGGATTACGTTTCGGGTCGAACCCGCTAAAAATCGGTTTCAACCCAATTAACCCGACTAAGTGACACGTTTAAAAACTCTTACTTGCAAATCAAAGTTCAAAACCTAGCCGCCTCCCTCCCGCATTCTCTTCGTAATCTCTCATCCCCATTCTCTGAAATCTCACCTCGCCTTGCCACCCAGGTTGAGCCCCAGTCTGGAGACGAAGTCCACGGGCCTAGAAATCGTCACCGCCCACCCGAATAGACCTTGAGTATGGGTATGGGTTTGTTGCGGGTTGAAGTGAGAGAAAGCGGTGGTTGTGGGCTGAGGTTAAAGCTGTTGTCATGGAAGGGTTGAGCGTAGTGGTCGAAGATTTGGCGAGTTTGGTCAGAATCCTGGTTGGTTTCTTCCTCGCCCGATTGCATGATTATGCCAGTGTTGCCCCATTCGTATTCCAGCATTTTGCTATGTGCAGACGGCCTCTTCCCCCTGCGGGCTACGACGTTTCTGCGCACAGAACATATAGTGAGAGAGAGAGGAAGCAAAAGTGTAAGCGCACAGCATTTTTTTTCCTATTTGTTTTGTTTTTTCTATTGGTTCGTCTCTGTGACCAGGAAAAGCTCCTCGTGGAATATGACGCGGTACGATAGGAAAGCTAGAAAAAGAAAATGTCTAAATTCCATTTGATTTCACCTATAAAAATGCCAAACTCTTTCACGAACCAAGAACCCGCACTGCACCAGTAGTTCTGCTAGCCAGATCTCTCATATATTCTGCCTTCGACTTCTTTCTTTTTCTGAAGTGAACTGTGTGATCTCTCCCTAAGCTTTCAGCAATTGTGGTTGATTCACAGCTCTCCTCCCCGCTTGGACCTCCGGCGTGCGACAAGGATTCCAAGGCACTTCTGTTCATCGAGGAGATGACGAGGGAAACGGGCGCTGTCCAGGAGAGGGTTTTGCGGGAGATACTGTTTCGGAACGCCGAGACTGAGTACCTCAGGAGGTTCCAGCTCAATGGCGCTACGGACCGAGACACGTTCAAGTCGAAAGTCCCTGTCGTTACTTATGAGGATCTTCAGCCTGACATTCAGCGTATTGCTAATGGTGACCGATCCTTCATCTTCTCAGCTCACCCCATTTCTGAGTTCCTCACCAGGTGAAGATATATCGAGCTAATCAATCTCACTTTCACACTCGCTGTTAAAATATAAAGAAAAAGAAACAAATTAAAGATCTAGAAAGAGAGAACATGCGTAGAGACCGTACGTGGTTCAACCTTTAACTCTAACGTAGAGGAAAAAAAACCATTTAGCTT
>NW_023351624.1:0-5168 GCF_001411555.2 Juglans regia
CAGTGGTAACAGGATCTAATCTGATTAAGTTGAATTACACTGCACTAACTCAGGGAAAAATAAAGAAGATCAAGAAGAAAGAACTCTAAAGAGTAGTAACTACGAGCCCAATGAATAATTGAAGCTTTCCCAATAGCAAATTAGACTTATCTTTGAAATTCCTATCATTTTTTTACTCTGCAAACCTGACTTTTGTTTTAGATTTAATATAAATCAAATACCATATATTTTACCAGTAATTTACATGTACATTGCCATCCAGTTTCATACAAATAAGCTTGAATGTGAACATTTCATTTACTTTCACATCATACATTATAACAAGTTTCTAATTGTCATGCAATTGCTTAAATTCCTAAAAACATCTACTGGCACTAAACACATTCAAAATATGTGCATCTCATTGGAATTGTTGTCAACATGGCTATACATTAATTTAAACATGAGAATGAATCCATATTAGCATCCAGCAGGCTCATTGGTGCATCAAAAAATTCGTAATGGCTGATATCAACATTTGACAGCTTATGTCTACCTGCAAAATACACATGCTTCAAACAATTATTTTCAGCCCTATGATATGAAAACTACATTTTCAAGCATACACCTAAGCACAAAATGGATGACCTGTCCAAGTATATGCAAGTATGATATGATATGCAAGTATATCATATGCACTACATTTTCAACCACTACATTTGAGGCCATATGATATGCAAGTATTTTGGCTGTCCAAAAACAGGGGAATGAATGGTGGAAATTACCACCTAAGCAAACTAAATCTTCATGCCATTTTTGTTTCTTCCACACCACCAAATATGGAAATAGTGCTACCCAATAAGTTTTCTTAAGCTTTATAATTATGTATGCACGCAATGACTAATTACCATATGATATATAGAAGAAAACACCAACATTGTTTAAAAATCCCCAATATCGACAAGCCAAACCTCACTTCAATTAAAATAAATTCTTGTTGACCCACCATAAATCCCATTTAATAGACAGTCTTATTTTTAAAGTTTACTGAATTCCAATACTAGCCAAGTTATTAAAATGACAACTTAGGATTAAATCTCTTAATCTTTACATGCATATTCAACATAAATCTCTACCTATCGTCTATTACAGAAAAAATTACCAAACATTTCTTTGTACCTAATATACATCTCTCAAGTTGCAGGGTTTTAATATCACCAGCATCATAACTAATCTTATAGAATACAATGAGCAACTCTCTTAACCATTGCAGACGAGACATGTAGTTGGAAGAGGTTTTAAAGCATACTTGCAAAGTTTTTTGATAACCTTTAACAAAGTAGTCCCACCAAAATATTGTAGCCTAGGACTTTTTATAATTCCACCAAGCAACATCCAGCAAGTATAGATATACGTCAAAACCTTCACCATTTTGTAGACAACTAATAAACAAAATATGTGCCTACCAGCAAATGTTAGCAAACAAAAAAAAAAAAAAGACCCAGCTTAGAAGCCCTTCCAGCTAAATATTTCCTAGAGAGATGTTTAAAAAACCATACCAGATGCAAGTCCCAATTTCTGCCATGGACCCAAAATAGATGTTCTTAATACATACCTGCACATTTTTGGGGGGTTAAGTTGCAGAGCTCCTATACTTTGAAAAGCATGGAATCTAACATTTTTTTAAAAACGTTCACTGAGCATTCTTGTGTTGGACTCTGCATTTTTTGTTTACACTCAATTCTAAGTTTTTTATTTTTTTTAAATCCTCAAGTTAAAATAAATGATATACTTGGGGAACTTGGTGGGGGGCAAAGTATCCAAACCAGTGGTTGCTTGGGTTAGTGGAACCTGTGCACGACTCATCAAATCTAAAGTACAGTTTGGACATAGAAGTGGTGGTGACATGGGGTCTGCTCAAGCCAAAAATCAAGCACTAAGAGAAGCTAGAGCTGTTGTACCCACATCAAATGAAGCCTTAGAAGTTTCATACCTTAGCAAACTTTTGAGAAACTGGTTAGTTCCGTGTATCATGAACATCAACCTATAAATAACCTCCTCCACACCCCCTCCTAACCAACACAAAAAATAAAAAAAAACATTCTGTCAGTTCTCTTCGGCTCTGCATTTGGATATAATTATATGCCATCTCGCATATTAATTCCTTTAAAGGTTAATTTCCTTTAAAGGTTGAAGCTACTTATTATAGGCTGATGTAGTGGAGATTTTTACCCATTAAGAGATGGTAGGAATATACACACCGGGATCCCTTAGTGCTTAAAGGTGAGTCTGAAAGGGAAGAACGTCTCCAATAGCCTCCACATTCATCTGCGCCTTTGCCAAACTTGTCTAATGGACTAAAAGTCATGGACTAAAGGTGAGTTTGAAAGGGAAGAACATCTCCAACTTTCTGTGTACTGCTTTCGTGTAATGGACTAAAAGTCATGAAGTGACTTGCATCTGGTATAGTGTTTTAAAATTTTGGTTAATTTCCCTCCAATTTTGGCTTCTTGATATTTGTTATCCTGCATTTTACTAACTTCCCATCAAAAAGAGATCTTTCATTATTGATAGGTCTTACGTTGGGACCCTCCATTGACACGGTACATCAACTATTTTCTCAAAAACTAACAAGTACAACGCCTTCTTTACTATGTAAAAAACTTAATCATATTGAAGTCAGACCCTTCAAATGTCATACCATTTGGATACAACGTTGAGCATTAAATTAGATATATATATATAAAAAAATACATATCACTATGTTTAATTCTCTAGTGTTTAATTCCCATAATTTAATACTAAATAATATAAAATTACATTGGGAAAAATATCAAGATCATTTTTATATTTCACTATATATCTTATTCACTAACCCAAGCTCCCATAAATTTCGTACGCTATTTTTTCTATACCTTTTGATAGATTCTGATATCTTTTCATAATAAAAGGGAATTAACGTCTGTGCATTTGATGCAGGAAGATCAAAGTCAGATGAAGCTAAGTTGTCCCGAGCCAGATTTTTGAGCTGATTACTTCTTCCCTTACTATTTAATTTTGGCATGATTATTAGAATTTTGCTACTTTTGGATAAAAAAAAAAAAAATCTTTTTATTGATTTGCAGTTATTATAATGGCCCGGCTTGTGGGCTGATTTTTTACATTCTTGGATTTGATCAATTTGATTTGAACAATTCTCTGTATTTTTTGACGATTCCCTTGTTCTCTTCCCAAAAATTCTATTGAAACTAGCCTGCAGAATAATCATTATTCTATCTGGCGTCAGCATGTCACCTTTGTATATAAACTAAAAAAAAAACATATATTACCCATTGGTTTCGAGTTGAACCCGATTTTTTTGTTTATGTAGTATTCAAACGCTATTTATTCAATTTTATAAAATAAGATTGTTTATATTGTTTATAAAATAATATTACAATGTTTATATGAAAAGCACAACTAACAGTGTTTATATGATATTGATGTAGTATATGATATTGACGTAGCAATAGAATGATTTTATAAAATCAATTCAAATCAAAACGAAATCAAATCAAATTGAGAAATGGTCTTTCCAAACAATCCTTCATGCAATGAATAGGTCCTACAAATGTGCATAAAACACGTAAAAAGTTGATAGTGTAGAACTGTGATGGTAAGTGTTAAATTAGCATATATAGACGAATGAAAGTGGGTATCACCACATCACAACTCATATTGTTCATCAATCATCCCAAAAGGTTGGAAGTAATATGCCAGCCTCAAATTTGAATGTTATTGTTTTCCAAAAAACAGTGCAAGTTGAAGTGCATAATATAGAGGGTAGTGGTCCATATGCATACAATTTCCAAGAATCCCAATTTCTGCATGATGATACATTTTGCATCTTCATTCAAATTAATGATCACTAAACATAATAGTCTTAGGACTGATCTTTAATTTCCGAAAATCCCAAGATCAAGTACATATCCATGCAGAAAAGTTGATTTTACAAAAAGTATTTCATACACGTATACAAAAAAAATAACATTTATTTCCATGGTATGGTCACCTGACTAGAGTAGATAATTGAGCATGGATTATATCAGACACAGAAAAAGTTCCAGACTGATCATCATCCAAATATTCAAACTCTTCCATTACAAATTTACAAGTGAAATGTCTTATTCAATTATCTTATCTATCAATTTAAGCTTGTTCTAAGCCATAAACTCGGCAACACTGTGGACTTCAGATATCTTCCCCACTAGTTTCAGCTAATATTAAATAAACTTAGTAGCATTGTGGAAAAAGACAGATTCAATGTGTGAGCAAATAAATAAATGGAGTAAAAATAAATAATAACTACATATAATAAATGGAGTAGAAATCATATATGTTTTGACATAAACAGCTCATTTTCTTATCACAAACCAGTAGCTATGCACAAAGTCTCCAACAGGTAGAATAGCCGTATAAGTTGGACTCAACATATATTTGGTTCTCAAATATATCAGAGCTAAAGGTTAATGGGAGAGCAACCCACAGTATGTACTTGAAGCAAGCATTTAGAATAATGATGGAAGCATGGTCCTGTGCTTCCAATTACCACATCTCCCCAAGTATTCAGTCATGACAAGAGATCATCGCATCTTTTAGACAGAAATTGCTGGATTATGGCCCAGAAAAAAATAAAAGAGAGAAGAAAATATACTAGAATAGATGATCCATCAATGGGTGGAAGCCACCCAATGTCCATTTTAGAATAGACTAGTTAGCTAGTGTCATGTGTGCTGGACTATGGGAGCCTCCGTTGACTCACTCAACAAGCATTGCCAAACTTCAATATATATATATATATATATATATATAGTCCACCATATATATATATATATATATATATATAGTTTGCACATTCATTTCCATTAATACTTCCCCCATGTATATACCAGTACTACCCCCATATTACTAGGTTGGAATTTCTTGAAGGTACTTGGCAGAGCATGTTATCACCAAGAATAAAGAAGCAGCTTATACCACCACACCATTTATAATGGGTTTACATTCAACATGCCCATGGGGAGTTGCAAGAAGAATTGCTCAACTGGCCTCAGGCCTTGGTTGCTATAGCAGCTATACATAATAAACATTAGACAAACAAGAAAACAATTAGACAGAGATGCAAATATTCCAAGCCCATACCATACAAA
>NW_023351625.1:0-208 GCF_001411555.2 Juglans regia
ATCTTATCACTACAATGGTAATCTATATATGAGTCCAAACATTTACTGTTTGAACACTACTTATTGCTATGAGTTTAAAGAGTGGTAGAGCATCAGCTTGGGTCATAGTGACAACAGGATGACAATGAAAAGAAGGATAAAGGTGAAAGAGAAAATAGAAAGACAAGCGACTTGTAGCTGATCTATCTGGTGGAAATATTTAATTACT
>NW_023351626.1:0-1475 GCF_001411555.2 Juglans regia
AGAGAGAGACGGACGGTAAATTGATTGTGAGAGAGAAGGACGAGGCTTACCAGCTAGGCGAGGAGGTGACGCCATTAAACAAGGAAGTCGATCTGTCACAGAGAAGAATCGACTAAGGTGGAGATCGACGCGGCGCAAGACATTGTTTTCTCAGACCTTGTTCAACGTGAAGACTGGGATGGACTGATGGAGGGGGTTTTGCTCTGTTTCAGTGGTGAAGGCAGTGTGGCTAGGCACAACTAGTTCATGCTTGGTGGTGGAGGCTCACAATGGCTGCAGCAAAATTGGGTGGAAGACAGAGATAGTATCAGTGAAAAAAAAAATTATTGACATCAGCCAATAGTAGCCGCAACACACTTAATGTGTTGAGTAAAAAAAAAAACACCATGTAAGGTGTGTGAACAGTGCAGCTGATCTATAGCCGGGCTCCGATGAAAATGGGTTTCTGTAATTTTACGGGGAGAAATGTTTTGCACGCTTCTAACTTAATGAGGTGATAAACATGTCGCCGCATTAAGAAATAACTTGCTATTTTTCATCTTACACGGTATTATTATTTGTGAAGAGACAAAGTGGCCGCAAAATATATCATGTCGCTGCAAAAAGTATGTTTTATGGCGAATATCACATTCGCCACTACAAAAAAGCAGCTACAGTAAATTATGGTCTGTTGCGGCTGGAAATTACTCGCCCCTTCAGTTTTTGGCAGCAAAAGCTGCTTTTTCTTGTAGTGATATAAACAGGTGTATGGTACTGTAGTGCTACTAAATATAATTTTTCATCTGATATATCTATACGTGGGCTCTATTTTCATGGAATTCTTAGGCTGTGTTTGGAAATATAATTATTTTCAGATTATTTTATTATTATTTTATTATTTATAATTATAAACTATTCAATACCATTAATAGATGATATGAGATACTCTTAATAGCTAAATGGAGTTAATTAATTAGCTCACACGTGCGGGTTATTTTGCAAGAATCATCACTATCTTTGAGTTCCACTCCCCACGAAGGTCAAGGTTATAAAAATTAAACCTTGCACGAATGGTAAAGAAATAATTTATAAAATAATAATAAATAACTCATAAATAAAGATAACTTATTTTTAAATAATAATAAATTAGTAAAAAAGAAGTTTTGTTTCTAAACATACATAAATAAATGGATGGATCTCAATTTTGGTTTTCACGACTCACATCATGCTGTTGTAATTAAGCAAAAGTATCATTTGTAATTTGATAAAGCTCCCAATTAGTAATTAAAATATAAATAAAAAATCGATCGGTAGGACTTCGGAGTATATCTAGCTGTACATCAAAAGTATAGCTAGCTTTAGATTGTCACCGTTGGGGCTCAAAGTAGTGATTCACTTTACTCAAAGTAAGATCTTTGAATTGATCATGTCTTCCTGCCTAGCTAATTATAGAACCCTAGCTAGCTGGCTCATATATAAGATTAATGTCGGTCATT
>NW_023351627.1:0-2220 GCF_001411555.2 Juglans regia
GATATATTTACTATGGCATTATCAGCTCCTATCTTGAATTTTTTATTTTTCAAGATGGGCATTTAGAACATTAGGGGTGATACCTGCATGGTGCGGGGTGGGGGGTGCCCTCCCTCGCACCATGCGGGGGTTGAGATTTTTCCCCCGCCTTCCGCGGCGGGAGGGGGAAAAAACCCCATCCGCCCCGCCCCCGGCTAGGCCAACACATTATGTTTAAAAAAAAAATTGGTCTAAAAATATTTTTTTAGACCCAAATTATAATATAATTGAAATAATAAATTAAAATTTATAAATATAAAAAGAACTTAAACTCATTAGAGTTAGATTTTGGATTATCTTGACCTCCTAAGCCAACCTTTATATAGGAGGCCAAAATAATACAATAGTCATCCTTAAGCAGTGTGAGACTTAGTAGTAAGTCTCACACTGCTTAAGGATGACTATTGTATTATCTTGACTTCCTATATAAAGGTTGGCCTAGGAGGCCAATACAATCTAATGAATTGAATACAATTTTAAATTTTTAATAAATTGTATATATCTATATACAATATATTTATATATATATATAAATAAATAAAAATTATATATGTGGATTGGAGGCTGGGGGTGGGCCGGAGCCCTGTTGCCCACCCCTATTGAAGATATATGCCCATCTTAAGGGGGGTTCTCAAGAAATACAAAAGCATGGAGAGAAGGGCACTGACTTCCCTACAACCGCACGTGAGAATGAGAGCTCTTTCCATTCCTAATAGCAGAGTGACTCATCCCACTACATGGCTGCTGCACTATGATGAATTCTATTTTAGTTTTGTCTTCTTTTGTATAGGCATTTAGCATTAGTTGGTAGACTCAAATTTCTTTTTATTCTTTTATTTGATAGGTTCTAGCGTATTTTTCCTTTTCAGCACATACATATATATATATATATATATATATATGGTTTTCTTGGCTGTGTAAAGAAACAAAGCAATGAGAATGAAATCTTCTATCTTCCATTCTTTCTCGATCCTAGACTTTTAACATATGTATATGCTGCTCCTTTGGAAACTGTTAAAGGGACAAAAATAATTAAGATCGACACACTAGAGGAGAAGAAATTGAATACGTCCTGGATCAACATGTTACATGCATGCATACAAGCACGTTGTGCCTTTTCAGTTGTTCTTTTAGATCTAGGAAATTCCTTACAACAAAGTCCGGTTAAAAGAAAATAACCACTCAAACCCACTTTTTAAGAAATTAACAACTTAAATGAGTAAACGATTCCAAGCATGCACTCCATAAAAAATGCATGAGTTAATTGATTCATTTCTAAAGCTCTCTTCATTGAATTTCTTTTAGTAAACAAAATTGATCGACTTATATAATTATGGGAGTCTCCTCAATCTCCTCTAAAACTAGGCAGACTCTTGCGTTTTTCTTATTTTCCAAAAGGAGTTCATCACGGTCCAACAGTACAAAAAATGCATGAAAAAAAAAAGTAAAAAAGAAGTCTCTTGGGGTTTTGTTTTATTTTTTCTTTTAAAAAAACATTAATTAGAGATCAGTTTTCTTGTTGACTCTGCCTGATGGTCAAGAGACCATAGATGGATGGATGGATAATTAGTCTCCTGCATGGGTAAAGTTGATGGTAGCGTTGCAAAAAATAGATCGAAGCTTAATTTCCATACATAGATTTGCTTTGCCATACCTTTTGGCACTTGCATGTTTATTATTCTATAGAGTAAATTTATTCATAATTGCAATTCTCATCATCATCTTATTATCTCATGATGTGACATTAGATGATAGGTTCACAAGTGAAATATAATAAATAGTCTCCAATCATCTAATGTCACATCATGAAATGATGAGATGATGATGAAAATTGAGATTATGAGTAACATTACTCTATTCTATATGCATGCATTATATATGAAGAGGAACAAATGAATATGTGCACTTTGGAAGCTGTTGTCTATTCTTTTTTTTTGGAAATGAAAACTTAATTTCATTAATAACAGAAGACTTACATCAACTCACTTAAAATAGTGGATTGAATACATTGAGGAATTTCTTCCATAACATACTTTTCTTCATCAAGATCAAGATCAACTTTTGCCAAAATATGAGTTGCCGTATTAGCATTCCTATTTATATGAACAACAAACCATGAGTTTAGAGTTGTCAAGACACTTAGTCTATCTTCAATCAATAAACCACCAAAACTTAGATCTA
>NW_023351628.1:0-221 GCF_001411555.2 Juglans regia
GCTCTGTTTTACGTGTGCATGTTCTGTTTAACGTGCAAGTCGAGTTTCAATTAAATAGCTACCAGTTTTCCTAAGTTCAGGTTTCTTGTAAGTGGCTTACTTATTTAAGTAGCCCAAGTTATCAATGAAGAGCAGGAAATCATTTGCATTCAAATTGTGGTTCTATTCTCACCCAAAGAGTTTCTTTGGCTTCTTATCACTTGGAAGGAGAGGCCAACCAG
>NW_023351629.1:0-259 GCF_001411555.2 Juglans regia
TGATCAATATGCGCAGTCAGCTGTGAGATGACCGCATCAACCCAAGCAGGCCGCACATCTCCTGCAGATGTACTCGGCGTATGCTGACTACTACTCCCGACATGGCCTGGCTCAGGCTGCGTCGGAGGAACTAGATCCTCTACAGGGGGTGGCTGACGTCCCCTCGCCTGTCCAATGCTACGCCGATGCGTGGTCATGTCGAGGGGGCTCATCTGATCTTTGACCCGCTCCTCTGGCTGGGTCGGCACTCCCCGTGCAA
>NW_023351630.1:0-961 GCF_001411555.2 Juglans regia
TGATAGGATTTGAGAAAGAAGGAAGAAAGAGTATTCAGAAAAAGCATTCTCATTGTATATTATGAACTTTACAAAAGAGTATTTATAGACATGAAGAGCCATAACAGAATTGGCATGCGCATAGTGTCAGGCAGCTGATGTGCACTGCTGTACAAATGGTATGGTAGAGTTTGTTAGAATATTTCCTGAGCACTATAATACAACCAATCAAAAAACAATACAACACAGCCACAAATGCGTCTTCAAGTCTGCTCTACGTGACTCCAGAATCTTCTGGACAGTTGGATAAAATGGTAGCGTCTTGCTTAGCCATCGTTGAGCTGGAGGAAAAAGTGATTTGTTCAATATGCCCCCATGAGCCAAGCGGTGTATCCAATACAGTGAGGCTCGTTCTTAGTACATGAAACCGAAAGGACATGAGGGGCTTGGTCAGAATGTCTGCCAACTGATCCTTAGAGGGAAGAAATGCAACCTGAAGTGATTTTGCAACGACTCGATCACGAACAAAATGGAAATCAATTTCCATATGCTTTATACGGGAATGAAGGACAGGATTTACTGAGAGATAAGTAGCTCCTAAATTATGACACCAAAGTAAGGGAGCTTGAGGAAGAAAGATATGAAGTTCTTTAAGAAGGGATTGAATCCAAATTAATTCAGTTGTGGTGTTGGCTGGAGATTTATATTCAGCCTCGGTGTTTGAGCAAGCAACAGTACGTTGCTTGCGAGAGCTCCAAGAGACTAAATTTTGGCCAAAGAAGATGCAAAAGCCACCAAATGAGCGGCAATCATCTGGGCAGCCTACCCAATCAGCATCAGAAAAAGCTTGAAGTTGAAGATTAGAGGATTTTTAGAGAAAGAGACCAAAGTTTATGGTTTGTTTGAGATATCGAAGGAGACGCTTAATAGCCTGCCAATGAATGTATTTCGGACAGTGCATAAATTGACAGATTTTATTGAC
>NW_023351631.1:0-1159 GCF_001411555.2 Juglans regia
GGGGGCTGAAAAGATGAAGATGAGCGGCTACCTCTGTTGCGACCACCTTGATAGCCATTACGACCACCACCGTAGTTGCCGCAAGATGCACGAGTAGGAGAAGCTGTGGTAAGATTTATGGAAGGATTAGGGAGCAGACCTTGTTGAATGGAAGTGAGAGAGAGAGATGACTTTCAAATGTGAGAAGCAGATTAAAAGGCTCAGCAGAGGAGATTGGGGTGGCTCGAGTGGTTACGGAAATAACGAAGGCTTCAAATTCAGAGTTAAGTCCATTTAGAAGGTAGGAAACAACCTCGGAATCTCGTAGAGGTTCTCCCGCAGCAGTCATGGTGTCCGATAGAAGGCGGACTTTGCGATAGTATTTTGTCACTGATAACGAACCCTTTTTGATGTTGGTGAGTTGGTGACGAATTTGGAAGATTTTAGCTTGGGATTGGAAGGTAAACATGGTGTCGAGAGTGACCCAAAGTTCTTTGGACGTGCGAGAAGAGATAAACTGTGCAAGGATGGGTTCTGAAAGTGAAGAAAGAAGAGCACTGAGTAAAAGTTGATCAGTGCGACGCCATTGAAGGTATTGTGGGTTTGTTTGAGTTTGAGAAGAAATTGATGGTGATGAGGATGACGCTGAGCACGCCAGAGGAGATAGTTATCTGACCCGAGTTTCACAGAAGCAATGTGGGAAAAATTGCTTGGAAGCTGGAAGGTGATGAGATGGTCTTTGTCGTAGGGAGAAGAAATTTTTTCACCAGCCATGTATAGACGTTAGTCGTAGTCCAGCTCTGGTACCATGATAGGATTTGAGAAAGAAGGAAGAAAGAGTATTCAGAAAAAGTATTCTCATTGTATTTTATGAACTTTACAAAAGACTATTTATAGACATGCAGAGCCATAACAGAATTGGCATGCGCATAGTGTCAGGCAGCTGATGTGTGCTTCTGTACAAATGGTATGGCAGAGTTTGTTAGAATATTTCCTGAGCACTATAATACAACCAATCAAAAACCAATACAACACAGCCACAAATGCATCTTCAAGTCTGCTCTACGTGACTCCAGAATCTTCTGGACAGTTGGATAAAATGGTAGAGTCTTGCTTAGCCATCGTTGAGCTGGAGGAAGAAGTGATTTGTTCAATACTTGCCGTTAGATCCAATATTGAC
>NW_023351632.1:0-207 GCF_001411555.2 Juglans regia
CCAAAGAGGTGACCACCAAGATAGTGAAAGTATTTCATTTCAGTTTATTTTATTATTATAACTTTTTTAAATTTACATATAAAATATAATAAACAATTCAATTTTTTCAAATTTTAAAATGATTATAATATTAAAAAATAATATTTTCAAAATATTTTATTTAACTTTCATTTTAATTCATATCGTCTCAGCTCACTATTCAAACGG
>NW_023351633.1:0-247 GCF_001411555.2 Juglans regia
GTTTTATGGACATAAGATAATTGAAAAAAGTTACAAACAAAGACAGAACCTTGTGGGGAAGGAGGAAGGGGGAGACGAGAGAGGCAGGCCTTCCATTCCGATGGTGTCGTTTGGATACAAAAAACACTCTCAATTCATTCCATCTCATCTTATCATTATAATTTTCTCAAATTTACACACAAAATATAATAAACAATTCAACTTTTTCAAATATCAAAATAATAATAATATTAAAAAATAATATTTT
>NW_023351634.1:0-249 GCF_001411555.2 Juglans regia
GCATGCTCAGCAAGACTGGCGGCATTTTGCCTATAATTCTCACTTTTTTTCCGTTTCCCTTTATATCATTTAAAGTGAGAAACATGCAAAAAAAACACGAAGTCTGCCTGTATTTTTCAGACACTGTTACATATTTCACTTCAGAACCTCCAAACTTTGAGAGAATTTTTTATCCCTTTTCTGTACGAATATTTGTTTGTTTGATGCTATTTTTGAACAATTCCCTATTCAAAATGATTAGATAGAGTG
>NW_023351635.1:0-427 GCF_001411555.2 Juglans regia
TGAACTAATTTAACTTAAAGAGTAATGTTAAATATATTTTTAGGATGTAAGTCTAGTACACTTTATTTAAAAAGAGTAATGCTACATACAGTTGTTGAGTGTATAAATACTGTGCAATTATTTTGAAAAAGATTGGGATCAACTATTAAATTTTTTTTTTTTTTTTTTTCATGTGGATATCATATTTATTCATTTTTTTCAAAGAGGTTGCGTAACACTTCTATATTCCACGATTGTAACTATCATTTCTTTTTTTCAAATAGAGTGCATAGACTTATACATCCTAAGACTATATCTAACATTAGTCTAACTTAACAAGACAAAAAAAAATGAAAAATATTATTATATAGCTATTCTGATCAAGTTTTAAGTGTATCTTAACGAGTAGAGAAGAAATTCAATAAAGATTTCTTTCTTTAAACAATGT
>NW_023351636.1:0-699 GCF_001411555.2 Juglans regia
AATATATATATATATTTTATAGATATTCTCTTAAAGTAATGCTACGTACAGTCGTGAAATGCGTAAATATGGTATAATTATTTTGAAAAAGAGTGTGATCTATTATTAAAAAATTAATTTCTTTTTATGTGAGTCCGGTTTATATTTATTCATTTTTTTTAAAATGACTGTACGACACTTGAACATTCGTAACTACAAATATCATTTCTCATTCTCCGATACTGTGTATTTGTCACTCTTATTCGAAATGGCATTACACAACATCTCTCTAACTTCGAAAAATGTCTTCCTAAGGATATTAAGGTATCGCCAGCCTACCTTACTAGTACGGCTCTTCCCTAACCCCCTTCCCCGGACGCAAACCTCAACCGGCCCCCCTCTCCTCCCAACTTAACTGGAGGAATATTCCTTCCTATTTTAATATTTCTCACCGAGTGGGCGGCGCCACATGTGTTGCGGTCAGCGCTCGTGGCTCTCGCACGCCACTAAGTTATGTGACTGGGATGTCTGTAGTACGTAGTCAATATTTACGATCGTAAATTATATAATTATTGCGTAATCATTTTAAAAAAATAAATAGAATATGAGATTTATATAAAAAAAAATTAATTTTTTAATATTAAATTCTATTTTTTTTAAAATAATTACGCGACATTTATGTAATTCTGGATTATATATAGAATTGCTAGTCACGTAATC
>NW_023351637.1:0-228 GCF_001411555.2 Juglans regia
ACTTGGAAGAAAGAGCCCGTAATTGCTATGCAGAAGGCATTAGCCTGACCACGTTTGAGTTTGTAGAAATGATGCTACTTGATGGGTGTTTCATCATTGAGCTATTCCTTAAGTGGGCAAGGTTGAATCCAAGGGATGAGCACGATCCAATCTTCCAATTGAGCTGGATACTTCCTAAAGTAACTCACGATCTACTATTATTTGAAAATCAACTTCCATTCTTTGTTT
>NW_023351638.1:0-4625 GCF_001411555.2 Juglans regia
TAACTGTAGTATTGTAATCTGTGATATCAACAGAAGGGAAGAAAAAAGATACAATTAACTCTCATAAAGATTTAAAGGAGTTGCATTTGTAGGATAATGGGTCGTTAACCTATATGCCCATTGGATGGTATACACTTTCAAATTGAGAGAAATACATTTTTTGATTGGTTCATGACAATCAAATTACCCAATGGCTATGCTTCGAACATGTCAAGATGTGTTCGAACTCATGATTGGAAGATAATTGATCTTAAAAGTCACGACTATCATGTATTTTTGCAGCGTCTATTGCCGGTTGGTGTGCGTGGAAAGCTTACTCGAGATGTTCGTATAGCTCTCATAGAATGATGACGATTTTTCAGGGACATTTACAGTAGAACGTTGAAAGTTGATCTATTATTAAAAATGGAAGCTGACATTACAGTGATATTAAGTAAATTGGAGAGTTTGTACCTGCCTTCATTCTTTGATATAATACTTTATTTGGTTGTGCACCTACCTCACGTGGCTTTAGTCGTTGGCCAGGTTCTATATAGATGGATGTATCCTATTGAATAATTTTTGGAAAAACTTAAGCGATTTGTGGGGAATAAAGCTATTTCAGAAGGCTCGAGTGTAGAATAATACATTGACAGGAGTGGCATACCTTTTGTTCAGTGTATTTCCTTAGGGTTGATACTAGATTTATGAGACTGGATCGAAATTATGAAGGAGACAAATAGGAGTCTCATCGGCATTTTCCGTGCTTTCCCAAACCATACTTCCCATAGGCGGACAAGGGGGCTATGACCTATGTAGGCGAGACTTTGAAAGAGCTTGATGGTATGTTTTGAATAACTGTGTAGAGATTGACCACTACTTGAGATTAGTGATGATCCTCTAAATCAATAGTATCTTCAAGTTCATGTATAATAATATAGTATAACATGATATAAATCAATAGTTCACATGAATATGCATAGCGAACATGTACATCTACTTCACCCAGATGGTGTAACTGATGTAGAAAAGATGCACAAAGAGGAATTCGCCTTGTGGTTTGAACATACGGTATTACAAAAAAAAAATACATTATTATCTATGAACTTTATACCACTAAATTTCACCATATTTATATTTGATAATGATATAACTAGAATAATATTTATTGATGTAGGTTGTATCGAAATATAGTGACAATTCAGGTTAAATCTCACCAGAATTGTATACTTTGGCATGTGGTCAGTCCAGGCGAGACATCCAATAATCTGGATGTTTGGTGCATGGATATAGATTTCACACAGCTGACAGAGAATGATATAGAAAAACTCAAAATTGTGGGATTATAATCGAAGTAAGCCATGAGGATGATAATATTGATTTCTATGGAATTGTGGAAGATATCATAATGTTAAAATACGTGGGGGATATATGGTCTGGTTGTTTAAATGTAATTGGTGGGATGCCTAAAATCCTAGGTTAGGAGTACGTAATGATGAATATACATTTTTCACATAGTATGAGGACGATCATTTCATTCTCGCTTGCCAAGCGAATCAAACTTTTTATTTAGATGATCCGGTGTACGGAAACTCATGGCTGGTAGTGGAGAAGTTTGCACCAAGAAATATATATGATTACATTAAAGAGGCAGACGAACTACATGAAGAAGTTGATAGTCCAGCAAATGAAGAAGCATATCAAGAAAACGAATCAGACATCAATCTATTTGTTGATCTAAGCCAATATGACATGGTCCCATTGCTTAGAGAAGATATTCAACCCGAAGTAATTAAGGGTGAAATGTTGGAAGAACACGAATCAACTGAAGTGTCTAGTGAGAATGAGGGCGATTGGTTCAACAAAACTAATAGTGAGTGAATTTCATACAGATATTTGTGTAAGTATCATTCTTTTAAATATCCGTAACGTTGTTCAAATAATAATTTATTACATTTTCAAACAGATATGCCTCCCAAACACAAAGCAACACATGCACCATCTCCATCCATTACTAACTCCCTGTGTGGTTCACCTGCCATCAATAGTGGGCTAACATCATTAGACCAAGAATAAGGTATTTAATTAAAATATATACTTTAATTATTGACATATATAGTTATTATAAGTCAGCATCGAGGTCGTGGCACTACGAGGGTGTCTGCATAGAGAAAGTAAGGAAAGTGGATAAATTTAAGGTTGATATTCCTGATGATCACACTGGTGGCTCTAGGGATTCGACAACTTGGCTTGCTTCTTATGTTGGTACCCTTACTCGCACGTATGCACTGATGGCTACATTCTCTTGGGCTAAAGTTTCCAAAGATGTGAAAGACCACATCAAAAATCCTTGCCTGGTAATAAGCTACATCCCAAGAAACTAAGTATAACATGTTAATTTAAAGTTACTTTGTATTTATACTAATTGTTTATAATTTTTGCGAGGACGAGTTTGAACTTAATTTTGGTTGACGACTAACAGTTGAGAAACTGATGTCGATTGCATTCCAAAGGTACAAATGTCGATGTCATACACACTATTAGAAATTCATTACTACAACAGAGGCATGCCAAAATCCAGTCCAAGCAATACAATCAAACGAATGAGAAAAAGTTTATGATATGTTTGACAATTTTGCTTATCAAGTAATTTCGCTGCAATCTTTTTTTAATAGTATATAATAGATGTATTAAACATATAGATATAATATTTTTAGCAACGGAGTACTGTGAACAAAGTAAATAGATCAAATTTAACGATACACCATCATTCGATTTCTCGATCTTTTTATCGTTTGTCTAAAAAAAGGGTATGTTATTTAGTCCCCGTTAAATATTAACATAAATTTTTCTGACTTAAGTTCTTATATAAGTTATTCTAGTCCCCGTTAAATATTAATATATACACTTTTTTATTTAAGTTCTAATATAGATTTTCCTTTTGTAGCAAGAAGAAAGTCCTACAAACTATGATTTGACCCAATTGTATGCTAAAGCATATAAAAATCGTGATGGTGTTTGGACTAGTCCCGAAGTAGAAAAAAATTATGTAAGTTTAAGTTTCTTTAATTCCATTGTCTAATAATATTTTGTTATTTATACTAACTTTAATTTTTTTTGTAGGACAAGATGATATCTCTTAAGGAAACTGTTGTGAATCCATCTGATGAATCATCTGTTAACGAAGCTCAGGTCTTTTCTCAATCTCTTGGATCAGGTTCTAGATATTTGAGTGGCTTAGGATGTTGTATGAAGCCATCCTCAACATCATCATCCTCTCTTCTTAAGCCAGATCGAATGACAAAACTAAGGAATTAGAGGAAGCAAGACTTAAGACAGAACAATTGAGGTCTAAGGAAAAAGAGTTATTGACTCAATTAGATTCAGCGAATTTAAAGGCGATAGTAGAAGAGAACAAGTAGAAGAGACTGGATGAATAACCAAAAATTATTTGAATCGTGGTAGTCCACGATGTTTCAAAACTCTATGCCACCACCACAATCTTGAAACTTAATTTTTTAATTGTATTTTTATTATTCCGTTCCAAAACATTGACATTTGAAAAATTGTGATGTTTAAATTCTATTTGTGTAATATTTGTAATATTGTTATGAAATTTTTATTAATTCAGTTATGTATGATGAGCACCGTTCGAATGGTAAATACCAAGTTCAAATGGAAAATTACAATTTATAAACCCATTCAAATAGAAAATAAATCATTTCAACAATATTTGAGAAATACAGTCTGTTCGAACGAACATAATTCGTACATATAATAACTGTTGGAACAACAAAATATTTGTTTGAACAATAGTAATATGACAAATTCCGTTCAAACAAACAAAATTTTCAAACATATGATGTTTGTTAGAACAGTAAAATTTATGTTCGAACAAAATAAATATGACAATTTAGGTGTACAAACAAATATAATCTGTTCGAACGGGCTGTCCATTCGACATGATCAAATTATTTAGTAGTTTGAATCAAATTATCTTACCATTTGAACAGCATTTGTCAGTTTGGATGGAACCTTATCCATTCAAATGGATTTTCCAGAAGAAAATGGTTTGTCTCGAACAAAAACACTTGTTCGAATGCTTTCAAATGGTTCCGCCCAATTTCATCCCTAAAAATAATTTTTAGAGATTTTCATCTCAAAAAAACTTTTAAGACATGCTTTTTGACACAAAATAGAGACGAAATATTTTTGTCTCCAAAAACTTTTTGGAACAAAATTTGGATTTTTTGAGACAAAATAATTCGTCCCAAAAAACTCAATCTTTTGTAGTGTTTAGCTCTGCAGAACACTGATTAAATGTGAATATCAGTCATCCTAAAAGAAGCCATAAATGAAAACCCCATCATACAGGTAACTGCATCATACTGACTTTTTTTTATAGGTCCTCTCCCTAGTACTCTCTCTCCTTCCAAAAAGTTTTTCTTAAAACCCACTACTTATTAGATCCTCCCTCCGCCGTCCAGTGGGGGTGGGAGCTTTGGCTCCTCCTCCCCTCTTTCCCTTCAATACTTTCTGATGTTGTCCACCAATTTTTGTTAGATATTTTCCTTTATTTTTCTGAAACAGCGCATAGATGGGCCGACCCACTGCTTGTTTGCCACCTTGGACAACCTTATTGTCAT
>NW_023351639.1:0-256 GCF_001411555.2 Juglans regia
TCGGTCTGAAACTTGGATAACTAGGTTTCGGTTCCAGGTTCTAGGCCGGTACCCAGATAGCAAAATCTGATTATATCCGGACTGGATACCGAATTTAAAACTTGAAACCCGGATTTTAAACCCGGTACTCGGGTGTTTTTAAAAAAGAAAACCCAAGCTCTCCCTCTCTCACATCTGTCTCCCATCCACTCTCTCTTTTCGGTGAAACCCTAGCCACCACCATGTCTTGTTCTTCACTCCCCACCAGTGACCTCTA
>NW_023351640.1:0-299 GCF_001411555.2 Juglans regia
CACATGCTTCATTGAGGTGGCTTCCGGACCTTGATGGCCTTGTTCCCATGGGGTTGAACCTTGATACGGTTTCCTTCTTGATGCGTTGATCTTCGTGGGGGTTCGATCCTCGTGCATGGCATCCTTGAGGTGTGAGTGTGGCATGGTGGTTGGTGCTTCTTAGCACTAGATTCCTACGCGTGCTCTCGGCCGACGATGGGTTGTTTGCTGGTTTGGCTTGGCTCCCAAGGGGTTGAGACCTCAACAACTGTCCCGATTGTTACTATTTTCTCTTCTCTTATTTCCCATGCCTAGCGGGG
>NW_023351641.1:0-238 GCF_001411555.2 Juglans regia
AAATTACTTGAAGTTTGCTATTTGGTGTGGAGATTTAACGTTTGGGTAGTGAGAAGTGTTGAGAAGTGTTGAGAATGTTTATGAATAGTAGTGA
The DNA here is from genome assembly GCF_001411555.2 of Juglans regia. Classification (NCBI taxonomy): domain Eukaryota; kingdom Viridiplantae; phylum Streptophyta; class Magnoliopsida; order Fagales; family Juglandaceae; genus Juglans; species Juglans regia. The sequence goes on from NW_023351641.1 coordinate 95, forward strand.
AAAAGTAATAATAAAATATTTGAATAGTAGTAAAAAGTAGGTGAAAAGTAATGAATAGTAGAAAAGTAGGTAAAAAGTGATAATAAAATAAAGAATAGTAGTGAGAGTACTTGAGGTACTCTCACCTGCCAAACACATGGAGTC
>NW_023351642.1:0-3093 GCF_001411555.2 Juglans regia
TTCAACCCAGTGGCAGAACTAGCAATTTGTTTTAGGAAGCCAAGCAAAGTTAAAACTATAATAAAATATTTTTGTTCTATTTCTATACAATCTGATAGTAAGATCTAAAATAAAAATAAAATACATTAATACAACTTATGTATTAAAAAAAATATATGATATGTTAATAACAATATATTATTAAAATAATATAAAGATACTTATACAAATATATCAAACAAAAGAAGTACATAATGTCTAAAATTGGTTCTTTTAAAGAAACAAAATCATCAAGTATTGAATATAAAATTAGACTTATAAGTAATTGCTATATAAAATCAAAATAATTTTATAGAGGAGGGTCAAGATAACTTTTTAGAGGGACTAACATAAAATAAGATTAATATAATCCTATTAAATTATAAAAAAAACTAATATATATTTTCAAACTTTTGGGGGTGGTCCCTCCCAGCCCCTTCATAGGTCCGCCGACGTTTGACCCCCCGATGTATAAATAATAATAATAATAAAATAATAATGTAGAGGTAACGAAACGTGACGATCTTGACTGAACTAAAATTAAATAGGTGATTAATTCTATTTGAGGCATGGTTTACTTTCAAGACTGGTTGGTTTGGAGCACAATATAAAATACAAAATTTTTATCTCATTTCATCTCATTATTACATATTTTTCAAATCTTTATATAAAATATAATAAATAATTCAATTTTTTTAAATTTCATACATATTTTTCAAATTTTAAAATAATAATAATATTAAAATATAATATTTTAAATACAAAACAAAATATAAAATCTTCATCTCATTCCAAATCTACCCTGATTTGTTTGGATGCTCAGAGTAGCTGAGTTCACTTCACTTTTAATGCTTTAAACATCCAAACACATATAGGTCGTCAAGTGAGTGCAGTTCAAGTTTGAACCCATTGGTTGGGCCTTACAACTGACAAATCCACTTTTACCTAAATCCATGAATTGTGAATAACGCTGGCAACTTAAACCAAAAGGAATTGTATGGGTTCCTTGCACTAGAACTGACAACTGAAATTGGCTAGGCCCCACAACTCAAACCCACAATTGACATTTGTTCCTTGCGCCCGAATGAACTGCAAGCTTGTAGAAACTTTTTTTTCTTTGGCAGGTTTGGCTCGCTCGAAGGGAGATAATAATGTCAGGTGAACAGTAGAGATTCAGGATGTGACTCAATTATTTTATAACTTCTCATAGATATATCTAAATCTATCTTAACATTTAAATACATATAAACTCATTTTAAATAGACTTCACAAAATTCACTCAGTCATCTCAACTCACTAGTATTTATAAAAAATTCAACTTAACTCAACATCCAAACGTAACCTAAAAGCTCAAATTAAAAATTTTAAAAACCTTTTATCTTATCATTACAACTTTATCAAATCTTTATGTAAAATAAAATAAATAATTTAATTTTTCTAAATTTTAAAATAAAAATAATATTTTATTTAATTATTTAATTTTAATTTCAAATCACTTCATCCCATCACTAAAAATAAACTAGGTAGATAGCCTTGTTAAATAAATCTCTTTTTTTCGTTTGATTTGTGGTTTGCATGGGGCCAGTACGTACCATGCATTATTGTTAGCAGCTAACTCGCTTGAACAATTTAATAAACTTTTTAATGAAAATTAGATGATTAGACTAGACGTGATGGTATGTTTTATTAACTCCGAGCGCACAATCTGCAAAAATTTACGATGAAATACAGTACGAGATTTCTTAACCACAATTTTTTGTCGGTCACTCGAGCAAAGGACGGACTTTCTCCGTTTTCCCATTGGAATTCATAATTGAGATCACGGGGGTAGGAATTTATCAGGAGAGGAGGGACAGTTAGGGGATTTAAAAAAAAAAAAAAATTCAGCTAGCACAATAAGAACATTTTTATAAAAAAAAAAAAAAAAAAAAAAAAAAAGAAAAAAGAAAAACTTAAAACATGCAGGAATATTATTTTGACAAGGAGCTAGCTACTCCGTGTAATAATTAAAGGTGACGCTCAATCTATTATCAGCATTATTGAAAGCACAGATTCGACGTTGTACTGACAAATCTCTCTTATAATTGAAGATATTTAACAAATTTTTTGTCGTAATTAGACAAAAAAAGTAATCAAAATTTATTAATCTCAAAATCGAAGTGCAAATCACAATAAATAGCAACAAATCTAATATTTGAAAGCATACTCTTAAATAATCTTATTAGATGTCTTATTTTTATTGATAGTAAAAATAATCCATCTAATACTCTTTTATTCCAATTCCTTTTAATATAATGCATGCTTGATTAAAAAAAAAAAAGAGACAACTAGCTAGCTAGTAATTCTAATCATTTTTAATTAAATTAGGAATATAGTACTAGCAAGTACGTAGATACAGTAGTACTACTTGTCTGGTAATGAAAACGTCTTGACATGCAGTTCACCTTATACGTTAATATTGCTTGAATTAGTACTTGATTTATTTTCAGGAGCACGTGAAAATGAAGGATATATCGTCACCACTTTGACAAACGACCGAAAGAGTTTGTTGTTCGTTTGATATTTTCGATTCCTTGTAAAGGTTTGGTACGCACGTGCATTCTCAGAATCCCAGACAAATAGGTAGATGGGGCGCTGCTACAGCCATCGCTGCATCTTCCCGTTTTCAGTTCCTGCTTGATGTGGAATACGTTGTTTTTCTTTTCTTCTTTTTTTCTTTTTTTAATTTTTTTTAATGCCTCGTATTACAAAATAAAATTCCTCTGCCACCTCACCAAAACAACCCGAGAGACACACAACAGAATTCTCAACAAACTTGCCATCACTAATTGTAATTTGTACGTATATTTAGGATAGCTTAGACTTTTTACCTTGTATAGCAAATAGACGATTTCTCCTTTATATGGTTCACTGTACAGCATAGAAGCAGGAAGAAAAGTTTAGTCGTATCATTACACATTGTGTCTTCCTCATCTCTCTCTTTTGCTCTGTTTCTTCTTTTTCCCAGCTGAACTTATATCAAGTTCAACCTATTTTCACTAAATCTGATAGCAAATAGACGATTTCTCCTTTATA
>NW_023351643.1:0-377 GCF_001411555.2 Juglans regia
ATTATAATATATAAATAAAAAATAAAATCACTATAATATATAAATAAAAAATAAAATCACTATTATATATAAATAAAAAATAAAATCACTATAATATATAAATAAAAAATAAAATCACTATAATATTTATCACTATTAAATATAAATAAATAAAATCATTATAATATTTATTATTAAAAATCAAATCACTATAATATTTATGGGACCCACACATTTTTCAACTACCTACTCAAAAGTCAACAACTCAACATACTTCACACATCCAAACAACTCAAAATATTCTCAATGGGACCCACAAACTCACTCCAATCTCTACTCATAACTATTCACAAACATTCTCAATACTTCTCAACACTTTTCAACACCCAAACGTACCC
>NW_023351644.1:0-221 GCF_001411555.2 Juglans regia
ATGGAGTAATACTACATACAGTCGTGGAATGTACAAACGTCGTGCAGTCGTTTTAAAAAAAAGTAGAGTCCACTATTAAAAAATTAATTTCTTTTCATGTGGGTCTCATATTTATTCACTTTTTTCAAAGCGATTGCATGGCGCTTGCACACTCACGACTGTAAATATCATTTCTCTATATTATGTTAAATTACTATTTATTTAATAATTGGGTTTTATTA
>NW_023351645.1:0-204 GCF_001411555.2 Juglans regia
TCTAATAAATCGTCAGTTTTTCACCATTGGGACGTGACTTCTAAAAATTATTTGTATTAAGAGTATTTGTAGTGGCTTAGCCAAAGTTTGGTCAAAATTTGATTAGGAAATTCATTTTTATAAATTTAGCTAATTACTTTTTAACAATACCAAATAACAAACTCTCCAAATCTATCATTATTCTATTGAAATATTAATTTTAAT
>NW_023351646.1:0-416 GCF_001411555.2 Juglans regia
TGCGACGGCAGCGCACGAGCGAAGAGAAGGCTAAGGCTTCGTGTGGTGCGTGGGGGCTAACGGTGGCGCGGTTGGGGCTGAAATCGGAGGGTGGTGGTCGCTGGCGGCTGGGGGAGCTGGGGAGCCGGGCGGTGTCGACCACCGCCGGCACACGGCGGCGGGCTGGGGGAGAGGAAGAACGGACGGAGAGAGAGAGAGAGAGAGAGAGAGAGAGAGAGAGAGAGAGAGAGAGAGAGAGAGAGAGAGAGAGAGAGTTGGACGTGCGCGGGAGAGCCAGGAAAGGAAGAAGAAAAAGGAAAGAAAAGAAAAGAAGAAAAAGAAAAAGGAAGAAAAAGAAAAATAGAGGGAAAAGAAATGAGGTCCAATTCTCATAACTTGGGTCACAAAAATGATCTAACGGAAACGATTTCAAAACC
>NW_023351647.1:0-380 GCF_001411555.2 Juglans regia
CCGATGCTTCAAATGTTCGTCTGATCCCAAGAGGAATTTGGGGGCGTCACGTAGTGAGTAGTTAAAATATTCTCAGAAGTTGTGTTTCATAGGTCATTGATGTTATCTACCAACAAATCATGTAAGGAGAAGAGAATGTGCTAAGTTTGATGGGAGAGTAGATGATAGAATTGCACCAAAAGAGTTGTCTTGGAAAGAGATAGTGTAACAACTTCAACATGTTAGAACGAACAATCTGGCAAAGGTTGGGGAAAGAACAAGAGAAAACGAGGCGTGTATGAACTAAAATTATATATATGTTATATTTTGAAACTTTTAACTCTGGATAATGAAATAATAAATATATACTCTTTCAATTGTTAGATTTAACTTGGCGAGTT
>NW_023351648.1:0-211 GCF_001411555.2 Juglans regia
CTGCATAAAAAATGTGGGATTTCATGCCCCTAATTCTCATGTCTGAAGAATAACAAAAAAAAAAAAAAAAACTCCCCCTGCGGTTCTACATTTTATACCTTCCTTTTTACCAATACGTACATTATTGGGGGAGTATGCAAAGCATGTTTTGACACAACAACTTTTTTAAGTCCTGAAAATATAGTACCTAGGTAAACCTACTGAGCAAAAG
>NW_023351649.1:0-917 GCF_001411555.2 Juglans regia
CCATGGATTAAATACCCAAGCCCCTATCTTTCTCCTTCACTTTTCCCTTCCTTCTCTCTCTCCTCCCTGTCCCGAGCGTACGTCGCACGCCTTCCCCTCCCTCTCACCAGATTCTCTCTTCAGCCCAGCTCGGTGCTGCAGTGCGTTGCCCAGCCTCACCGCCACCACCATTGGCGTCCTCCCACACCAGTGAGCTTCCACCACCAAAGCTAGCTTCTACCTTGCAGCCACCTTCTCTGTCGCACGCACGCAGCAACCCACACATGGTTTCAACGTGCATAGCCCCTTTCCACCACCGTACGCAACCACCCACGACCACCGAGCACAGCCACGAGCCCCCTGAGCCTTCCCCCTTCCTCTTCCCTTTGACCTGAAGTCGGTAGCCCCTTCCTCAGTCGCACAGAGCTCCTCCAACACACAGGTTCTCCATACCCATGGCTGAGCTGTTCCACCCATGGCCACCGTACCACCATCAAAGGCTTCTCCTCCCACTGGAGACCTCCCCTAGCCACCTCCACGTCCAGCCGAGTCACCTCACTGCCCCACTCTCTCGTGGGCCGTTCCTCCACCCCCAAGTTAGATCCTCCGCCGTAGAGCCGCCGCACCACCTTACCAACGCCACACCACCTCGCCAAGGTCCTTCCAAGTCCCTTCATGCTCAGCCCCTTCTAGATCTGCACCTCTAACCACCTCCAATGGCCAAAACAGCCACGTACGTGGGTTAGCTGCCACGTACGACCCTTCTGACATCATCAATTGTGACGGTTAGCGAGCAACGCATGGGTTATCCCGTCAATGGTATAACCCTCTATCCCTTGTTATTTATGTTAGATGTTAATTAGTTGATTAGGTTGTGGACTGTGCTGTTAGTATTGTGGAGTTTGTTGTATTGTGATGTGCTGTGTAGTGAAGTGTTG
>NW_023351650.1:0-223 GCF_001411555.2 Juglans regia
TGGGCAGTTTTTATATTTATATTTTTGGAATATAATGAGGAGTTGTTGGGCAGCACTTGCTAAGGTTACCTTCATACTGCCCTAAGCTTTCTCGATCACCAATCTACATCACAAGCTCATGATTTTCCTTGTTTGGGAGAGGTAGAATAATTCTGAGAGTAGCTTTCTTGTTCTAAGAGTTCCCTCAGATATAATTATGTTATGTCCTATAACAAGTAATGGG
>NW_023351651.1:0-8628 GCF_001411555.2 Juglans regia
TTCTTGATGATCCATCCTATCCCTCACTTCACCCAACACCAAGTTTAACCGCTCAAACTGTTGTTGCATGGCTTGCAACACAAAGGATGAGTTATCTGCTCTCCCCCTTGGTGATGCGCTACTCCGATGAGACATTATTAGGCGCTACACAAGAGAAAGTTAGTGGCAAAAAAAAAAAGTAAACCTCACACCCTCCCTCACGTGTTTACACTCGAATAATGACACTCCACTCGTGTTTCACTCTTAATTGGCTTTTTTCGATAATAGTCTCACACTCTCTTTGCCTTTTACCTCAAGAGTTTTCCCACTCAAGTTCTTTAAGAACTAATTGACTCAATCAAGACAAAGCAATCTTGTTTTATCCCAACTAGTAATTAAGTCCAAGAAACAAGAACAAGAGAAACACGGAAGGAATGAAAAAAAAAAATGGCACGTGAATCAAGGAAATTATACGAATGAAACAGTAGCAATAAGACAAGATATCAACTAGAATCACCCCCTTTGATGATAAGGATCAAGAAAAAAAAATCTCGATTTTTTTTTTTTTTCACGATTTTTTTTTTTTTTCTTTTCCTTTCTTTTCTTTTCTTTTCTTTTCCTTTCCTTTCACCAACTGATTTGATCACAATCAAGAATAAGCAGTTGAGAAAAACCCTAACAATAACTCAAAAACCCTTGGGCAAGTGATATACGGCAGCCCCTAGAACAAGAGATTTCAGCCAACACAAACCCTAGAACAATGAATTTCAGCAACCCTAACAATAGTGAAGAAATCTGCTAACCACCACTATATTTTTTTTTTGTAATCAATCCTAGAAGAATGACGCCCTAGAATTAAATATGCAAGAAATAAAAGATAGAATAAGACCTGATTGGAAACCTTGCTCTGAATACCAAATGATATGAACCCGTGAGAATGAATTCCCTTGAACCCACAATCAATTTGAAAACTCCCCAAGAAAGTCAAAAATCAAGTCAAGGATGGAGAATCTAGACCCGATGAGAACCCGTTTTAAGAACCTAGATTATATTAAAATCTAGACCCGTTGAAGAACCCGTCTCAAGAACCCAGATTACAAGGGAGGAACTCCACAAAGGTTGTGATTTACCTTTGATAAGTTCAAGAGTTCAATCAAGAACAAGAGGAGAAAACTCAACTCACAAATAAAATTCAATACTGTCTAACTCTCAAATGAGGCTACAAAGAGTTTTTAAAGCCAAACCTAATCAAAACCCTAGCCAAAATAATGCCCCTTTTACCCAAAATTACCCTTGATGAACAGTACCGGCTACAGTACGCGCGGCTACAGTAACCCCAACAGTAAATTGATGAAACCCTAGTTCCTAAAATGCAATTTTCCAAATAAGCCCTTGGCCAAAATACAAGGCCTTCCCAAAAACATAGTTCAAAAGAAATAAGACATGTGAGCCAAGCATCTTCAAGCCCACTTATTCTAAACTAATAAAATAAATCATTTAACCAAATTGGAAGCCTCCAATAACGATAGGCCGTATGTTTAAGTCATGTCTTCCACAGCTTGAATAAAGTGGATCAAAATTGGTTCTCTTTCTTTCAGACCCATCTTCAGTGTTGGGCTCTTGCTGGCTTCATCCCAGGTGGATTGCATGATGGGAACCATGATGGGCCTAGTCTTAAAGATCACGGAGACAATGCAAGGATTGATGCAATCCACTTGGGACGAGTTTAGCAAGAGCTCAACATTCAAGATGAGGCTTGAAGGATGAAGATCCAATTTTGATTCATTTGATCAGCTATGGAAGATGGCAACAACAAGTCTTAAAGGCTTTGGGCTCTTGAAGGGTTTCAACTTATTTAATTCATTTAAAGAACTTATTTTATTTGTTTAGAATAATTGAGTTTATTATGGGAAGCACTTAAGGAGGCTTATGCAAGGGCATGTTGGGAAAGTTATTATTTTATTGAACTAGGGTTAGGGTTACTGTAGCTGAGTTACTATAGCTCGGCACTGTAGCCGCGGCACTGTTCATCCAGGGGTACTTTTGGAAGATGGGGGGTTTATTTTGCCTAGAGTTTCATTAGGTTTTCCTTTAAATACTCTATGTAGCCTCATTTTAATCAGATTATGAAGTTTATGAAATTTGATGAATTTATTCATTGTGAGTTGAGTTTTACTCCTCTTGTTCTTAATTGTACTTTTGAACTTATCAAAGGTAAATCACAACCTTTGTGGCGTTCCTCCTTTGTAATCTGGGTTCTTGAGACGGGTTCTTCAACGGGTCTAGATTTTAATATAATCTAGGTTCTTGAAACGAGTTCTCATCGGGTCTTGATTCTCCATCCTTGACTTGATTTTGGCTTTCTTGGGGAGTTTTCAGATTGATTGTGGGTTCAAGGGATTCATTCCCGTGGGTTCATATCATTTGGTATTCAGAGCAAGGTTTCCAATCAGCTCTGATTCTATCTTGTAATTATAGCATCCTTTAATTTAATTCTAGGGTTTCATTGTGCTAGGATTGCCAAAAAAAAAAAAAATAGAAACAAAAAGTAGGCTTCCAAAATTCTTAGGATTTTGGGTTTGGCTGAAATTTGCATCACCTAGGGTTTCAAAATTCTAGGGTTTCCTGCATCTCTAAGTTTATCTGTTGCTTGGAGTGTCGTTCCATTGATTCTCTTCTACTTCATTGTCGTGCTTGAATTCAATTGCTTGATTTTCACAATTGAATATTGCTATTTGTGATTGAATTGGTGAAAAGAAAAGAAAAGAAAAGAATGGAAAAGAAAAGAAAAGAAAAGAAAGGAAAAGAAAAGAAAAGAAAAGAAAATTCAAAAAAAAAAAAAAAGTAGAAGAATAAGAGGAAGAAGAAGAAGAAAAGAGAAGGTAGCATATTCAAAGTTGCTACATAGTTACAACAATGAGAAAGAAAGAAATTTGTTGATTGAACCTTATCATCAAAGGGGCTGCTGCATACATCACTCAAGTTGGTATCTTGTCTTATTGTTACTCTTTCATTCGTATAACTTCATTGATTCTCGTGTCATTTTTATTCCTTCATGTTTCTCTTGTTCTTGTTTCCTGAATCTAATTACTAGTTAGGATAAAACAAGGTTGCCTTGTCTTGATTGAGTTCATTTAGTTCTGAAAGAACTTGAGTGGAAAAACTATTGAGGTAAAAGGCAAGAGAGTGTGAGACTATTATCGGGAAAAAGCCATTAAGAGTGAAACACGAGTAGAGTGTCATAATTCGAGTTGAAACACGTAAGGGAGTGTGTGAGGTTTTCTTTTTTACCACTAACATTCTTCTGTGCAGCACCTTGTAATGTCTCATCGGAGTAGCACATCACCATGGGGTCGAGTAGATAACTCATCCTTTGTGTTGCATGCCATGCAACATGAGTTTGAGCGGTTGAACTTGGTGTTAGGTGAAGTGAGGAATAGCATGGATAATCAAGAAGCAATTGTTAGAAATCTGCAAGCAGAGAAAGATAGGAGGGGACATGAGCCTAATATTAAGAATGGGTATGAGAATGAAGAGTATGAGGAAGTGCTAACATCTGAAGTTGGATTGGGTAGACATAGAAGAGTTAGGCATGGAAGAGGCCTTAGGGCAAACTCAGGGGGTCGAGATAGAGTAGATAAGAACCTTGGAAGCATCAAAATGAAAATACCATCATTCCAAGGTAGAACTGACCCTGAAGTTTATTTAGAGTGGGAGAAAAGAATAGAGTTAGTGTTTGATTGTCATAATTACTCTGAGGAGAAAAAGATGAAGTTGGCTGTAATTGAGTTCATTGATTATGCGATTATTTGGTGGTATCAATTAGTATCCGATAGGAGGAGGAATTTTGAGAGGCCTGTAGAAACATGGAGAGAGTTGAAAGCTATCATGAGGCGGAGATTTGTACCTAGCCACTACTATAGAGACCTCTACAAAAAATTACAAAATCTTATACAGGGGTCTAGGGGTGTAGAGGACTACCATAAGGAGATGGAGGTGGCTATGATTCGGGCTAATGTAGTGGAGGATCGGGAGGCCATAATGAAAAGATTTTTGAGGGGGTTGAATAGGGAGATAGCCAATGTAGTTGAGTTGCAACATTATGAGGAGGTAGAGGACATGGTGCACATGGCTATGAAGGTGGAGAGACGGCTTTTTGGAAAGGGTACATCAAGGTATACTTCGGTTTCTAGTACTTCTTGGAAACCAAAGTGGGACAAAAATGATCAAGTTATAGCAAAGGAGAAGACCGAACCACCAAAGGGAAAAGATTTGGGTGAGGCTGAAACCTCAAGAAAAAGTGAGAATGAGCTTAATAGTAAGAGTGAAGGTGACAGTGAAAGTGAGATTGTGCTGAAAAGCAAGAGTGAAGATGAGAGTGAAAGTGAAAGTGAAAGTGAAAGTGAGATTGAGCTGAAAAGCAAGAGTGAATGTGAGATTGAGAAGAAAAGAAATAGTGAAACCGAAATGGAGAAAGAGAGAAAAATGAGAGAGAAAAAAGAAGAGGGTGAGACTAAGACCTCAAGCAAAAGAGAGAATGAGTTGAAAAATAATTATGAGGTCGAGAGTACAAAAAAAGATGAAGAAAAAGAGAGTGACAGAAAAAAAAAAAGTGAAAATAAAAAAGAGTGTGAAAGGGAAAAAGAGAGTGAAAAAGAAAAAGAGAGTGGAAAGAAAAGAGAGTGTGAAGAAAGTGAGAGAAAAACAAAGAGAAAAGCGAGTTTTTATGCTAAGGCGAATCTTAATCCTAACGTACTTGACGTATGTTTGCCTAGTATTGTTGTCTCTTTGTTGCAGGGATATGAGGTCGTGTTTCCAAGTGGTGTATTTAGTGGATTGCCACCTAATAGGGAGATAGAGCACTATATTGATTTTGTGCCAAGTGCGACAATTCCTAACCGACCTTTCTTGGAAAAACATGAGTCATTGACACATTTAAAGGGACAAGGTAAGTTGTTGACTAGAATGCATGCTAAGCGGGAGGATTGTGTTCAGACTTTTCCTCATGTATTCAAATACACACAAGGTATGAAAAATTTTGTGGTTAATACTTTAGCAAGAAGGTATGTCCTTGTCTTCATTTTAGATGCAAAATTGTTGAGATTTGAATATGATAAGGGATTGCATGCTAATGATGATGACTTTGCTAGTGTGTATGGGACATGTGAGAAATCATCTTTTGGTAAGTTCTATAAACTAGATTGGTACTTGTTTAGAAATATTAGATTTTGTGTACCTACTAGTTTTATGCATAAGTTGTTTGTGTGTGATAGACATGCTGGTTTGTTGGGTAACCTTGGTGTAAGGAAGACTTTTGTTGTGTTGCATGAACATTTGTGGGAATATTATTTGCCTTTCAATGACGTGTTGCATGAACATTTGTGGGAATATCATTTGCCTTTCAATGGCGTGTTGCATGAACGTTTGTGGAAGTATCAATTGTCATTCATCGATGTGTTACATGAATGTTTGTGGGAGTATCATTTGCCTTTCATTGACGTGTTACATGAACGTTTGTGGAAGTATCATTTGTCATTCATTAACATGTTGCATGAACGTTTGTCGGAGTATCATTTGCCATACATTGACTTGTTGCATGAACGTTTACAGGAGTATCATTTGCGTTTCAATGAGTTTGCATATATGGACTCTGTTTTGGGGCTGCCAAAGAAAGAAATAAGTAGAGATTCTATTTATATGGTTGTGGATAGATTTATAGAGTTTGCATATAATAGGACCATGCATACTACCACTTTATATTTTCCTTTCGCAATTGTTTATAGCCTTAATCCATTTACTCCTTTTGATTTAATACCTTTACCTGTTGACGACATGAGTAGCTTGGATGAATCTTTTCAAATTCTTGAACAAATTAATGATATTGCATATGAAATTAATGATAATATTACTAACGTTTTTCCCTTTGATCCAGGTGAAAATTCAAGGTTGAATCCTTTTGAGGAGAGGGGGATTGATGGGAACCAAGGTGGAGATTCGAGGTCGAATCCTTTTGAGGAGAGGGGGAATGATGGGAACCATGATGGGCCTAGTCTTAAAGATCACGGAGACAATGCAAGGATTGATGCAATCCACTTGGGACGAGTTTAGCAAGAGCTCAACATTCAAGATGAGGCTTGAAGGATGAAGATCCAATTTTGATTCATTTGATCAGCTATGGAAAATGGCAACAACAAGACTTAAAGGCTTTGGGCTCTTGAAGGGTTTCAACTTATTTAATTCATTTAAAGTACTTATTTTATTTGTTTAGAATAATTGAGTTTATTATGGGAAGCACTTAAGGGAGCTTATGCAAGGGCATGTTGGGAAAGTTATTATTTTATTGAACTAGGGTTAGGGTTACTGTAGCCGAGTACTGTAGCACGGCACTGTAGCCGCGGCACTGTTCATCCAGGGGCACTTTTGGAAGATGGGGGTTTATTTGGCTAGGGTTTCATTAGGTTTTCCTTTAAATACTCGATGTAGCCTCATTCTAATCAGATAATGAAGTTTATGAAATTTGATGAATTTATTCATTGTGAGTTGAGTTTTACTCCTCTTGTTCTTAATTGAACTTTTGAACTTATCAAAGGTAAATCACAACCTTTGTGGCGTTCTTCCTTTGTAATCTGGGTTCTTGAGACGGGTTCTTCAACGGGTCTAGATTTTAATATAATCTAGGTTCTTGGAACGAGTTCTCATCGGGTCTAGATTCTCCATCCTTGACTTGATTTTGGCTTTCTTGGGAAGTTTTCAAATTGACTGTGGGTTCAAGGGATTTCATTCCCGCGGGTTCATATCATTTGGTATTCAGAGCAAGGTTTCCAATCAGGTCTGATTCTATCTTTTAATTCTAGCATCCTTGAATTTAATTCTAGGGCTTCATTGTTCTAGGGTTGCTAAAAAAAAAAAAAAATAGAAACAAAAAGTAGGCTGCCAAAATTCTTAGGGTTTTGGGTTTGGCTGAAATTTGCATCACCTAGGGTTTCAAAAGTCTAGGGTTTCCTGCATCTCTAAGTTTGTCAATTGCTTGGAGTGTCGTTCCATTGATTCTCTTCTACTTCATTGTCCATGCTTGTGTGTTTGAATTCAATTGGTTGGTTTTCACAATTGAATATTGCTGTTTGTGGATGAATTAGAGAGAAGAAAAGAAAGGAAAAGAAAAGAAAAGAAAAGAAAGGAAAGGAAAGGAAAAGAAAAGAAAAGAAAATTCCAAAAAAAAAAAAAAAAAAAGAAGATGAAGAAAAGAGAACGTAGCATATTCAAAGTTGCTTCATAGTTACAACAAAGAGAAAGAAAGAAATTTGTTGATTAAACCTTATGATCAAAGGGGCTGCTGCATACATCACTCAAGTTGGTATCTTGTCTTATTGTTACTCTTTCATTCGTATAACTTCATTGATTCTCGTGTCATTTTTATTCCTTCATGTTTCTCTTGTTCTTGTTTCCTGAATCTAATTACTAGTTGGGATAAAACAAGGTTGCCTTGTCTTGATTGAGTTCATTTAGTTCTGAAAGAACTTGAGTGGAAAAACTATTGACGTAAAAGGCAAGAGAGTGTGAGACTATTATCGGGAAAAAGCCATTAAGAGTGAAACACGAGTAGAGTGTCATTATTCGAGTTGAAACACGTAAGGGAGTGTGTGAGGTTTTCTTTTTTACCACTAACATTCTTCTTTGCAGCACCTTGTAATGTCTCATCGGAGTAGCTCATCACCAAGGGGGCGAGTAGATAACTCATCCTTTGTGTTGCATACCATGCAACATGAGTTTGAGCGGTTGAACTTGGTGGTAGGTGAAGTGAGGAATAGCATGGATAATCAAGAAGCAATGGTTAGAAATCTGCAAGCAGAGAAAGATAGGAGGCGACATGAGCCTAATATTAAGAATGGGTATGAGAATGGAGAGTATGGTGAGGATGAGGAAGTGCTAATATCTGAAATTGGATTGGGTAGACATAGAAGAGTTAGGCATGGAAGAGGCCTTAAGGCAAACTCAGGGGGTCGAGATAGAGTAGATAAGCACCTTGGAAGCATCAAAATAAAAATACCATCATTCCAAGGTAGAACTGACCCTGAAGTTTATTTAGAGTGGGAGAAAAGAATAGAGTTGGTGTTTGATTGTCATAATTACTCTGAGCAGAAAAAGATGAAGTTGGCTGTAATTGAGTTCACTGATTATGCGATTATTTGGTAGGATCAATTAGTATCCAATAGGAGGAGGAATTTTGAGAGGCCTGTAGAAACATGGAGAGAGTTGAAAGCTATCATGAGGCGGAGATTTGTACCTAGCCACTACTATAGAGACCTCTACCAAAAATTACAAAATCTTATACAGGGTTCTAGGAGTGTAGAGGACTACCATAAGGAGATGGAGGTGGCTATGATTCGGGCTAATGTAGTGGAGGATCGGGAGGCCACGATGACAAGGTTTTTGAGGGGGTTGAATAGGGAGATAGCCAATGTAGTTGAGTTGCAACATTATGAGGAGGTAGAGGACATAGTGCACATGGCTATGAAGGTGGAGAGACGGCTAAAAGGAAAGGGTACATCAAGGTATACTTCGGTTCTAGTACTCCTTGGAAATCTAAGTGAGACAAAAATGATCAAGTTGTAGCAAAGGGGAAGACCGAACCACCAAAGGGAAAAGATT
>NW_023351652.1:0-286 GCF_001411555.2 Juglans regia
TGTGAATAGCATGTTGGGCTACCGAAGGGTTCCTGTGTTGCATACCTACAAAGATGGAATTTGTCCCTCTCGTTGCCCCTTGTCCTTGTCGGTGCTCATCTTTGGGTGCTGGCTGGACTCTGAAGTTGTCCACGTGGTACCATGCAAGCCTTCGAGTTTACGTTGGTTGTCATGGACCATGTGGGCGTTCTCGTGCTCTTGGATGCGGAACATTGTGTTGGTGTGGGGGGTCTCCGGCCTCTTTATCCCAAACCGAGCGTTCTCGTTTGACACGAACGATTGTCGT
>NW_023351653.1:0-767 GCF_001411555.2 Juglans regia
TAATGGATAGGATTCAAATGAATTTATTTCTTGAAATGTATAAAATGCCTTGTCACGGTAATTCTTAGTCAATATTGAGGAAAGCAAAATAAAAAAGACAACACATCTGCGAGTTTGTTTTTGGATTGTCCGAAGCAAAATTACAATATTAATTGAAGGAATCGAATTTGTATGGTATTTTCAATATCTGCGAGTACTTGTAGTAGTTAAGAATGGTTCTCCCCATTAGATAAACAAATTTATTAAAAGCTGATCAAGAATCTACCAAGTCCTACCTGCAGATCCTTACAAGGAAAGACAGACCAATTCATGAATAACTCCCCTACATAAATAGCTAGGCATGCTCCCATGCAACATTCTTCACCCCTCACCCAAAGCAAGAACATACGTACAAAATATTGATAGCCTCAAAGATCATGAAAATGTGGTCTTGTTGGCATTGGCTTTGGCATTGGCTTTATGATCTACCTCTGCCTATGATCCTAGTCCTCTCCAAAACTTTTGTATCACAATCAAGTACAGTTCCAATGCTGATCGTTAGTACACGTAGTTCTCTCTGTGTTGGAAATAGTTTGAATTAGCATCTGGATTGTGTTACTTTGGCATCACATGTTTAATTTAGGCCAATACAAGGGGCAGAGTATACCTACCGTAAGAATAACTTTAACAAGATAAGCTTTCCGAAGTCCCTGAAAATCTGTAATTCAAAAGAACACCAAAAGATAGACCCATCTATGACACCAAATACAGGAAATCGTTCCCATGGG
>NW_023351654.1:0-319 GCF_001411555.2 Juglans regia
ACTTCGTGACATCACTAATGAGGCGGGATCCAAAGGAGTGAGAGAATCCAATGGTTTATTTTATTTTATTTTAATATTAGCAGATGATGGCAAGTGTCGCACCGGGGACGCAAGCCGGTTGTCCCTAGAAGAATTGATTTTCTCATCGACTACTTCTGTCTCAATCAACCTTCTTATTTATTTAAAATAATAAAAAAAAAAATGATTTTCATTCAAGGCATTGGAAAACGTCCCCTAGTCAATAGTCGTGCTTTCTTATCCATTTTAATATGAGATTTAGAATACATTAGTTAGTATTCTTCCTCACAATTTATATTTA
>NW_023351655.1:0-916 GCF_001411555.2 Juglans regia
ACTTATTTTAAGGCCTCGTTTGTTTTGATAATTAACTCATATCAATTCTTCTAATTTAATTATTATAATTTTTTCAAATTCATATACAAAATAAAATAAATAATTTAACTTTTTCAAATCTTAAAATAAAAATAATATTAAAAAAATATATTCCAAATAATATTGTATTTAACTTTTTTAGTTTTAATTTCAACTAATCTCATCTCATCTCATCTGCGAAAACAAAAGAGGCATAAATGTTTTTTCTTTAATTCATTTCATGTTAAGGACTGATCTAGATCGATCTCTCCCGCCCCTTGTGTGGCTTTGGGATAAATGGTTTAAGTATTTGATCCCACCACTAAAGAAGAATATTGCAAAAGCAATACGCAGCCAATCATAGTCATAAGTTGGACCCTAGATCTCTCCCCTTGTGTGGGTTTGGCGATTCCTGCTATTTTCTTTATAGTTACTACTATTTTCTGTCTGTCAGGACCTAAGATTGTACATGAGTAGTACTAGATCTCATTTTCTTTTTCCATGTGCAATAATTTTAGTGGATGCAGAATGTTTGGACCAGACCTTTACTGCCATGCAAGCTAGTGGATAAAAAATGACTTGGCCGAATTTATTAATTTGGCGTTTATCAGTTTTCATGTCATCAAATCTTCATCATGTTAACAAGATTTACTACTTTTAGAATTTGAACGTGATAAATTACTTAGCAGATCGATGCGTTACTGAAATTTCTATCCCGAATTCACAAACATTAATTCATGTTCGATTAATTATAATCGTAATAGCATTCTTATTGGATAAGTCATCTATTATATATGACTTCAGCTTGGTTTTTGGCTTATTTGTAAGTACCATCAAGAGTCAAAGGATATAACTATGAAAATCCATCGTCATAAGTGAGCTTCTTTTTCAATAAGTG
>NW_023351656.1:0-205 GCF_001411555.2 Juglans regia
GAGAAGATTCACTTTAATTAAGAGCACTTTATCCAATCTCCTTACATATTTTCTGTCTTTATTCCCTCTGCCTGCAGGTGTGGCTAATTGAATGGAAAAGATCCTTCGTGTGTTGTTGTGGGGAGGCTTGGGAGATGAGAAAAAGTTGCATTTGATATCGGTTGGTTTGGTACATAATATTGGTATCGGTGAATTTGTCAAAGTT
>NW_023351657.1:0-260 GCF_001411555.2 Juglans regia
GTCAATACCTTGTTTAGTGCAAGAAGTGTGAACGACTGTAAGGAGGCCCGAGCGAATTTTATCACGAACAATGTGACAATCAATCTCAATGTGTTTGGTACGCTCATGGAACACGAGGTTGTGCGCAATGTAGAGAGTGGATTGGTAGTCACAATGTAAGGTGAAGGACTCGGGATGAGAAGTTGCTTCAACCAAGTGAGTTCACAGGTGGTGACGGTCATAGCTCGATATTCTTCTTCAGTGGAAGACCTTGCAAGTTT
>NW_023351658.1:0-237 GCF_001411555.2 Juglans regia
ATCACTATAATATATAAATAAAAAATAAAATCACTATAATATATAAATAAAAAATATTTATCACTATTATATATAAATAAAAATAAAATCACTATAATATATAAATAAAAAATAACATTACTATAATATTTATAACTATTATATATATATAAATAATCTCATTATAATATTTATCACAATTATATATAAATTAAAAATAAAATCATTATACTATTTATCATTATTATATATAAAAGT
>NW_023351659.1:0-5205 GCF_001411555.2 Juglans regia
TGAACCATACCCTCCACCTTGGCCTGCACCGCTGCCATCACCTGAGCCCCCTCCATTACCAACCCCTCCACCGCTACCACCAATGCCCGACCCTTAACCACCACCACCACCATTACCATTGCCATACCCTCCACCAGAGCCACTCCCACCGTCGTATCCTCCATTGTAATCACCAGCTGTAAGCTATCATCCATTTAGAGAGAAACACGAGAAGACCAGAGAGAACTCTAATGAAGAGGGTGAAGACGATGAAGAGGGTTTTGAAGTAGACTTTGAGGAGGACGACGAAGAGGGTTTTGAAGGAACAAATTCATCTTCTTTTGTAGATTGAGTGAGGTGGGCATGAACTGCGTAGGAAATGGTCTGCTGATTTTTAAATCTCACTTGAGGGGAACTTCAAATCTACCACTGGAGTCCTTGGCTTTGTTGGCCCTAATGGCAGGGCTTCCTTGCACCCAGGCTGAGATGCCCATGCTCCTACGACAACAAACCCCTATGCCGGCATACCTCAAGCGTCGACGAGCTCTACGGTGCTCGTGAATGCCCACTCTGCTGGTATGGCCCCACCAGCTCCGACGGCTAGTCCCTCCCACACATATGTCGAGATGCTTAAACCTCAGGTGCCGGTGACCTCTTTTGCTAGTATTCCCATGGTTTCTCCGACAAATCTGAACGGCTCCCTAACATTTATTTTTTCTGAGAAAAAGATGGTAGTGGCTGAAAAACCTGTAAAAAATACTTTGGTTATGAAATTCCCTTGTGGTCGACCTTCAATAGACAATATCAAAATTCACGTGGTGAAACGATGGGGGCTTGCTAGCTTTTCCATGATTGGGATTTTTGATAATCGGCACATCATGTTGATGATGAAGAGTGAATATGATTTCGCTAAAGCTTGGGCAAGAGAGACGAGAAATGGAGGGCTTCACATATCGGGCTTTCAAGTGGTATCCAGATTTCAATGGAAGAGAAAAACCTCCTTTGGCTCCAGTCTGGGTAAATTTTCCATCTCTACCTTTGCTTTTTTTTGAATTAGCTTATTTTCGTATTTTTTTGAGTGCTATGGGTAGATTCTTATGTACTAATAATCTGACTATAAGTAGAACTATACCTTCATGTGCTCGTGAATGTATTAAAATAGATATCTCAAAAAATTTGATTGATGGTTTTTGGGTGGGAACATCTGAGAATAATGGCTTTTGGTAGCCTGTGGTATACGAAAAAGTCCCAACCTACTGCTTCAAATGTAGGCAACAAGGACACTACGCAGGTGTTTGTCGAAATGACTAAGAACTATCTCTTGGATAAATCCATTAAACCCATAGGAAAAGCCCCAAACATGAAGTATGTTGTTAAAAATCCACATGGTAGACATAAAGAAAACCTTGTAGTGTTTCAAGAGGCTAATGATAATAATAGACACAACGCAGAAATAGTGGATATTGAAGCTCAAACAGAGATAAGGAAACAAGAGATGATGGTGATAGCTAGAAAGAATCTTGAGGAGAAATTTCATGATAATAATGGACACAACGCAGAAAGAGTAGATGTTGAAGACATTACTGTTGAAGAGGAAAAAATAGAGGGGCAAAGGCTTGATGTACAATACCAAATGTGTGTAAAGCAGAGGTCCATTCACCCCAAAGAAATCTTAGATAGTAGTCCCACCCCAAAGAAATCTCAGATGGTAGTCCCACAAAGAACAATGGCGAGGCTACGTAAGGACTAGTAATGTCATTTGAGGTGGAGAACATGAGGGGGTCTAGCTTGGGAGAAACAACTCTATCAAAGGGCCAGAATTCACAAGGTGAATCAGAGGAAGAAGAGGGCCTTGTGACCCCGATCTCAAATTCTTTCAATTCCTTCAAAGACCTGGATGACAAAGAAGAATTGTTACAGGACACAATTAGTTCCCACAAAGGGTATAAGTCAGATTCTGAAAGACAAAAACAAAAGGATAGAAAGAAGGGTAAGAAGACAAAATACATGTCCCTAGTTGATGGGACTATACTTACGGATTATACATGATCTCGAAGACCCTGGTCTGGAACATTTGGGGGATCGGTAATATGCTCACAATTGGAAAGCTTAAAAAAATTGTCAAAAAGTTTAAACCTAAAATGATTGTCATTTTGGAGCCTTTTATTAGTTTCAATAAGGTTGATGCGATAGCTAAAAGATTACAAATGCATAATTGTATATCTAATGAGAGCAACACGATAAAATTTGGGTATTTTGGATGGACGATATTTATTTTTCTCCTATTTTCATTCATCAACAAGTCATTACAGGTTTCATTAATTGTGGTAATTTGTTGTACATGGTTTCTTTTATTTATGCGAGTTGTGGATATCTAGATAGAATGATTCTATGGGATGAATTACAACAAATCTCCATCCTTAGTAATAAGTGATTGCTATGTGGTGATTTTAATACTCTTAAGAGCAATTTTGAGAAGATTGGAGGCAAAGCAAAACCGCAAGTTGGATGATTTCAATAATGTTATTTCTCAATACAATCTGTTGGAACCTTCTATTGATGGTTTCAAGTATACTTGGTGCAATGGGCATGAGGGGCAAGCATGTATATGGGCCAAGCTGGACCGTACTCTAGTTTCACATAGCTTGCTTACGAATTTTCCTCTAACCCTAACCCTTCTTCCCTCTACCAACCCCAGCCACCATGGTTCGGAGAGGGACACCGCAGTCACAGATGAGGTCGACGGGCCTCGGTGTCCTCGATGAGGGTCGTCGGAGTCAGTTCCTCGCTGACGAACTCTTTATGTGTTCTTCTTTGACGGTGTCGGCCGTCGTGCACTTTGATTCCGTCACAAATCTGATTGACTGACCTAGACGACTCCGTTGTGGGGTCTTCGATGTCGGTCCTTCTCCGACGACTGGGATTTTTCTACTACTCTTCCGTTACCTCCTTTGGCAAACTGTGATTCGAGCCTTTCCACTAGCCACCGATACAGATTGCTTCGACAGACTCCGGCGACCATTTTGTGGGCCTCCGAAGTCGGTCATCCTCCGGCGACTAGTAGTTTTCTCCTTTAACTCTTGCAAAAAATCCGTTAACTTAGGGCCTCCTTCAGATGTGTGTTTTTTTACCTTAAGAGGATGAAGCGGGAACAATAGGGAACAATGGGTTTTGACAATGACGACGAAGCATGATGCGTTTTCGTCCCAGTTAGAAGGAGAGAGGTGATTGAAAGTTGAATAAAAAACTTTCATTTTTACGAAAGAGGGAGGAAATATCTTTCGTATTTCTGAACGTAGTAAAAGGATAGCTAAGTTCATGTATCTAGGGGGGCGACAACTTCATGGGTGGCTAAGGGGATTGAGGATTGTTTAGAACTTAACTTCCATGAAGGTTCTTCAAAGAGCTAAGGATGGGTAATGGAGTTTTTAGCATTCAACATCATGTTAATGTAAGGGGCAGTTTTCTGCAGATCTCTGAATTTTGAAATGGAAGGAGGAAAGGTTTATTGGTGATTCCAGAGGGCGCAAATGGCATTGAATGGAAAGGATTTCTGCAGTCCATTTTAAGTGTCACTGAATCCAAAGCCACTACTAGAAGTGAGGAGTTTGGTGATGGAAAAGCAATGGGAAGGCCTTCCTCAATCAAATATGCTTCTTACGCAGAGGTGTTGAGGTCACTAGCGGGTAGTTAGGCTGAGATCAACTCGACGGTAGAAAGAAAGGACAATGCACTTGTAAGAGACAAAAGACCTCAGGTGACATTGGGAGAGTTGGAGGGAGTCTTGTAGGATGTCAAATCCCAATTGAAGGGAGTTATGGATTATGTAAGAGATCTTAAAGTGGATAAGGGGCTGGACCTAGTTGTGGGTACAAATGTGCTACCAAGTGTGCGGGAAAGTGTGCAGGCAAAGGGTGTGTCAACGATAGGGTCATTGGATGCTAGCATCTTTGTTCAGGCCAGTGCCACTATGCCTTCTGAGGGAGTTGTAGGGTCTTAGGCACCAGTTGCAGATGGAGTTGGTCCTTTTGTCTAGAGTTCATTTGTAGTTGAAGATGGGGGTCCCTCCAAGGTCTCGAGTATTTTGGAAGATACAGTCAAGCCTCTTGTAGAAGATGCAAATGGGGCAACAGAAGGTAATGCTTCTCCTCTTGAGGAAGCAGTACGGTAAGGATCGTTGAGAGGTGGAGCAAATACACACAGTGTTGATGGAGAGGAGGAATCTGCAATGGTAACAGATGGAGGGGACAACAACCATATTTATGTTGAGCAACCATTTGGCGGGAAGGATTTGTCATTGGTGCCTCGTGTGGGGGAAGGTTTAGAGTCTGGAGTGCAGTCATGTACTGTGGCTGGGGATAATGTTGTTTCCCTGGTTTCTCTTCCTCCGATCAACGATATAACGAGTTCAACATTGGATTGGATTTTGAATAAAGATAACGAGTTTCTACAAATCCTGGGACTTTCATATGGAGAATAGGGAGAATATAAAGACCAATTTAAAACACTACTCACTCCAATTGAGGCGAGACACGCGCTTGAAACCAAATCTAAGTTTAAAAAAAGCAGGGAGTTGAAGAATCTTTCATGGGCAATTAACTATGATACTAAGGAAGGTAGCTCAAGTCGAGGGAAGGGAAAAGGGAAGGCTTTGTGATGTTCGGGTTGAGGATTAGTTTTAAGGAATCTAAGGGAAGGGGTCAGGGAGGTGTAATGATAGTTTTTCAATTCGGGTTTGGTGTATTTTGGGTTGGTTTTTATGGGCTTTTGGGTCATTATGGGCTTTCTTGTATGGGCTAGGTGTTTTTCTTGTATATGTCCAATATACTTGGTTACTCCTATTGATATATATAATATTTTTACTTATAAAAATATATATATATACTGCAGTCCTAGCTAGGACATGTTCTGATCATAGTCCTCTTCTTATTCGAGTCAAAGAGGAAGGTTTGAGATATGACCCTCATTTTTTAGATTCACGAGGATGTGGTGCACACATAAGTCTTTTACAATAGTCATCTCGAATAATTGGAACCAACCCATTCATGGGGGAGGCTTCATGAAATTTACTGCTAAAGTAAAAAGGTTGAAACCTATCCTGCGAACCTGGAATAAAGAGATTTTTGGCAAGGTGAAATTACATGTACAAAATGTTGAAGATGCAATCATGAAAATTGAGGCTAAACTAATCGTTCAGGACAAGCATGATCTTGAATTAGCAATTGT
>NW_023351660.1:0-582 GCF_001411555.2 Juglans regia
AGGAGGTTTTTTTTTTTTTCCTTTTAAAATAACAGGTTGACCGCTCTTAATTAATAAATCCCACTTTGAAAAGTCGATAACATTCTCTTCAATCATTTAGGAGACGTTTGGATTCGAATATGACTTGAAATGACTTGAGATGAGTTGAGATGGACTGTGAATAGTAATGAGATGAGTTATGAATAGTTGTGAGATTTGTGAGTTAAAGTTGTTGAATAGTAATGAATAGTAGTGAGATGAGTTGAAATGAGTTGAGATAAACTGAGATGACTTGCGAATCTAAACATCTCCTTAGTTTAAAATATATTTCAATTATGATGAGAAATGTTAATATAAAAAATTAATAAAAAAACTTATACCTCCACGTGACATTTTAAACAAGAGTGAGGGGTTTTGGATTTTGCCAGAAGAGAGAGGATTTTTCTCATTTGTATTCACAGTCTATTTCAATTCATTTCAATTCATCTCACTATTATTTATTACTATACTGTAATTTTAACTCATAAATCTTATAACTATTCACAATTCATCTCACTACTATTCACAACTCATCTCAATTTATTTTCGAATCCAAACGACACT
>NW_023351661.1:0-285 GCF_001411555.2 Juglans regia
GGGACGTAGGGTTTGCGACAAACATGTTACGACCCATTTATATATGAGTGTTTCATCTCATCTCATTATTATAATTTTTGAAATTCTTACACAAAATATAATAAATAATTTAATTTTTTCAAATTTTAAAATAATAAATAATATTAAAAAATAATATTTTATTCAACTTTCATATAAAACTATCTCATCTTCTCATACTTGGATGCTATCTCAAGCTATGAATATTCTGTTTACTCTTCTAGCTTGCAGGTTGTAGGCAACTTAATTTTCTGAATAATCACCATG
>NW_023351662.1:0-265 GCF_001411555.2 Juglans regia
AAAATGATTTGTACAAGTTTCATACAAGTCCTTATAAAAAAGTGGACTCCACTATAAAAAAGTATAAAAAAAAATTATTATTTATTAGTTGAACCTATTGTTTTACAAAAGACTTGTATGAAATTTGTCTATTTAGAATTTATATCTAGTATTACTCATTTCTAAAGTCACATGACCTATACTCTTTTGCAGAGAGACTGACATCTGCATACTGGACAATATGGTTTATGGGTAGTGCTACAGCCCCCGCTGGGGGCTCCCGCTG
>NW_023351663.1:0-209 GCF_001411555.2 Juglans regia
ACTTGTTCTACTACTTTGCGCATACGCCTGGCCATAAGTCCATCACAGTGACACTTGTCCCCTCAGACTACAGGCTACGCCATAGCTACTTCGGGACACTGTTTCACAGTTCCCGACACTATCCATCACGTTCCACGCCCATCAATCACATAATCATCCTTATCTCTACGACACGCCACACGGAGTGTCGCTGCTACGTGGAGTACACT
>NW_023351664.1:0-231 GCF_001411555.2 Juglans regia
AAAAAAACAAGCAACAAATCCTCACCTGCAAAAACAAAAAGTCGTTAGCCGAACAAAACATTGACAATAAACAAAAATTCTACTTGTAACCGACCTGCAGAACCCCCGCGGCATCGCGTCCAACGTGGCAGATAAGGAACAACCTCGCTCTAATTTTATTACCAAGCAGAGACTGAAGCCCCATCGAGACCCCAGCCTTTGTCTTCATCTTTCTCCCCATCGAAAGATTTG
>NW_023351665.1:0-249 GCF_001411555.2 Juglans regia
GGCGACAATGGGATCGAACGAGATGGTCTCGTGCTGACTCCGTGTTCCTTCTATTGGCGGGGACTAGAGGACGCTTGGCCACATACACGCTGGTCGCGGAACTGGGCGTTGGTCGTTGTGTAGTGGATGCTTGGCCACGTACACGCCGGGCACAGAACTGGGCATCGCTACGAAGCCAAGGTGTGCGGATGATCTCTAGGAGAGATCATGGTGCATACGGTAAAATGGACTATTTTCTGGAAAAATAGA
>NW_023351666.1:0-434 GCF_001411555.2 Juglans regia
TAAAAAAAATTAGAGTCATAATTGATAGACGAGATGAAAATGAGATAGAGACAGCATATAACATATCCCTTAAAATATTTCCATAATGTGGATTTTTAGAATCTTGAACTGACATAGGCCATGACAAAGATAAGATTGTCATGTGTACATTTGCCAACTGAAGTCTAAGCGATAGGAATCGAAGGAGGGAACATATTTCAGGAACAAGTGGACTGACTGTATTAACTTGTAAAAATGTTTGGATATATATATATACACATACCTTTGCATTTTCTCTATTTTTTAGGCGAGAAATGATGATTGCAATCGTGAGTGTATAAGTATCGCGTAATTATTTTAAAAAAAATTAATAAATACATGACATACATGAAAAAAAAAATTATTTTTTTAATAAGTTAAATAGTTAATTACATAATCCACATTAAATAGTTTAC
>NW_023351667.1:0-2147 GCF_001411555.2 Juglans regia
AAAAAAAGGAAAATTATTCATGTTACAGGAGGAAAAAAAAGGAAAATTATTCAAGTTTCATTTTTTGTTTGAATACATATTTTTAAATAAGAATATTGCTACTATGATGAGGAGTTATATTTTACTTTATTCCATTGATATGACATTTAGGAGTGTAAATCCATCCATCTGGGAGGTCATATCCATCATTTTTTTCAGACCCAACCGAACATCTATAGAAATTGGACCGGATCAATATCTATCAGTACGTTCGGTCTAATTCAATTATTTTATTAATTTGTTTTATTTTTTCAAATAAATTTAAAAATTATTTAAATTACTAAATTAAAATTAAGTGAATTATTAATGTGAATTATGTAACTAACTCATTATAGTAAAAAATATTTTATTATAATTAGATTTATGATATTGATAGTTACTATTTACTAACTTAATACTTTACTATTTAGTGTGCATAATTATTAATAATGTCGTGTATTTTATATATGGTTAATGAATATTGAATAATTTCATTGTACATAAATTATTTATGTTTGCTTGCAACTTAGGTATGTAAAAAAAATGACAAATTATTTTAATTAAGTGTAAATAGTAGAGTATGTATGAATGTATGATGTATTAACTATTTACATATAATGACATAAATGATAACATTTATTATTTTATATATTATATAATCGATGATAATAAATTAGATGAAAATTACATAATTAACTTATATAATTACTATATAAACATAATATATTAAATTGTTACAAATATTTTTAAAATATATATAGGAGTTCGGTTCGGTCCAAAATTTACGAACTTCAGAACTGGATCGAATTTTTTCAGTCCACAATTTGTGGGATCGAGATCGGTCGATCCCAACTTCGGTCCAAACATAACCATTCGGTTAGGTCCATTTTAAAGGACCAGACTAAACTCTTTACACTCATTATGACGTCACGTACCTTATTAAAAAACTTAAAAAATATACATTTAAAAAAAATGTAGTCTCATAAATAAAAAGGAGATTGAAACCTTAAATTTTCTCTATCCTTTTTATTTTTATTTTTTAATTTTTTTAATAAGCCACGTGACATCACATGATGATGTCATGTCAACAAGACAATGAATAGTATAATTGAGACTACATTGTAACATTTCTTTTTAAATTATAATGATCTTACGTGATTTATATAAAAATACTTTTTAAAGTACCATTATATTTATGGATGCATTCAGTCCGATTCAATCGATCGGTCCATAGAGGATTTTTGGGACCAAATCAAACCAAACCCCTTTGGTCCATAATTTTTTCACCCTAGACATGACCAAACTCACATATGGATCGGGGATCAGATTGGAACCAATTCGATTAGTCCGACCCAATACCAAATGAGCCCATTTTTTGACATTGGCCCAATTGACATTGCTAGTCAAATTTAGGCTCAAGTCCTTACTTTTATCCCATTTTCAACCTAAATTATTATTGACATACAAAAAATTGAAAAATATGCAATATGCCAATAACATCTAAACTTTAAATAAAAAAATATATATAGAAAAAATAGAAATACAAATTATCTATATCCATCCAAAAAGGTTATCAATCATACTAATAAAATAAAAAACAAAAAATAGAGAAAATAATTTATTTAAATTAGTAAAATTAAAATTAAGTAAATTATTTAATGAGGATTATGTAATTAACTCATTAAAAAAAATCTTATAATTATATTTATGATGTTAATTGCTAATTTGTTATTAACTTAGAGTGTGTAAATGTATTATGATAGTTATGCATAATGGGCTATATTAAAATTTTAACATTTTTTATATAATTATTGAATAATTGTCATTGACCATATATGCTTTATACTTGTAATTTAAGTATTTTACAAAAAAAAATTATCTGATAACTTTCATTAGACGTAGATATTAGTATTTAGTTAATGATGATAGGTTAGTTAATTGATATAATACATTAGTTAATTAATAGCATATTAGTAATTGCATACTTAACATTTTATATTATCAATGGTAATAGATTATATGGAAGTTACATAATTAATTATATAATTATTATATAAAATATTTTAAAATATATTCTGTCGGTCCGGTGCGGTCCGGGTGACAAAATCCAACCCCAAAATCTAAGACAC
>NW_023351668.1:0-3073 GCF_001411555.2 Juglans regia
ATTATTTATACTTATCAAATTTTTTGTCGCAATTTAAGATATGGAGTAACAGAGACATAGACATATAAAAAGAATTTTATTATTCGAGTTAGAGTAGAGATCACACCAATTGTCAACAATATTTAATTTATAATAAATATTTAAATTAAATTAATCATAAATAAATGGCACTTGGGGTTTTAAACAATATTTTAAATTTCGTTCCAATAATCATTTCGATTTAAGTAATCGAATGAAATATTTCGATATCGATACATTCCAGACTTCTAGTGTACCATTTTGGGATTAACTACATATTATATAAAAATTTATATGTATATATGTATATACGTGGAAGAATTGAAGATTTATATAATGAATATAAGTTGAAAAATCCACAAACTTGAGTTGAGATACAAAAAAATAAAGAACAAAAGAATAATAGATAAATTATTAAAAATAATGCTATTTAAAAAAAAAAGATTGATGGGACATATTTAAAGTTATAAAAAAATTAAAATTATATATAAAAAATTTATATTATATAATTAATTAAATAACATATAAATTTAAAATTTATAAAAATGTCATCCCAGTATAAGAAAATTATAAAAGCAATTTAAAATTGAATAGGGTCGAAACGGATTAGAATGGATCGGAATTTAAAGAGAAATAGAATAAAGAGGTATAGTGTATTGGATATTACACAAATGAAAAATTCCGGCCGAAATCAAACAGAATTTAAAACTATGGTTTTGAAGGATTATAATCTATCCAAAACCATGAATGCAATTGATAAATTTCTGCAAATAAATGGCAGGCGATGTTCGTTTGCATTCAAAACTTACATCAACTCATCTCATTTTATTATTATAATTTTTTTAAATTTTTATACAAAATATAATAAATAATTTAACTTTTATTCTATTATTTCCGAATCTTCTTAATTTATCTCAATCCATATCTAAATCTAAACGACTCAAAGTCTAGAATCACAATGATTGATTAAAAACATTATTATGCTCATCGAAAATGGGTCTCGAATAAGGATCTGAACAATATATTTTACTTTTTTTTGTTCATGTATTTTTTTAATTATTATAAATATTTAAAAAAATAAAAAAAAATTATAATATTATTAAAATATATTTTTTTAATTATAAAATAAAATAATAATAATAAAGACATTCGAGACATAAATTCAAAAACCAAAGTATTTCTCGTTGGTTAAAGGGTTGGGAAGCCGAGAAGTCATCTCCCAATCTGGCATCCAACAAGAATTCTTCTAAATTGACCGGTGGCCATTAGGTGACCTCTTAAGCCCAAGAGCGTCATTTTTTGTAAAAACGAAAGGCAAGTTGGCATCCAACTTTTTAAACGACGAGACTCTGCAATTCACAGCTTTGGCCCATTGAGGGGACTATTTCAATTTTCAGGAATAAAAAAAAAAAAAAAAAAAAAGGACCACTCAGTCAGATGCTTTTGCCTTTTGAGAATCGTGCGAATGGAAAATGATGACAGGAATGAAAGATAAGCGAACCCATTCTGGGGATACTATGGACAATGAAAAAAGTCCAATTATTGCATTCACTATGACGTGACATTAACCAATCGTTACAACACGACATATTTCTTTTAGGATAATGATAGGCTTACTATCTATTTACTACCCATCTATTATTTGTAGTGTTTTTATTTTTTTATTATTTTATTTTAAGTATTTTTTTAACATCCTTAATCATTAAGAAAAAATTAAAAAAATATATAAATTTATTAATTATCACTTCCTTAACTATTAAGTAAAATAAAAAATTATAAAAAAAATCAAATATAAAAAAAAGTAGTAAATGAGTAGTAAGAGAGTAGTAACCCTATCATTTTCCTTTCTTTTATTTTTAAAAAAATGATTTTTTTTTTTTTATGTGGGGATTGAGAAGAAAAGCAACTCAGCCCCAGGGTGATGACCCATATGTACGCATGAAAAACGTGTCATTTCTGATAGTTTTTAACACAGTTCGATCAGGCTTTTTTATTTTATTTTAAATATTGTCTAAATTTCAAAGTATTAAATAAAAATAAATACACCAGATAAATTTATAATTATATTTTTACTATTACAGTATTACCCACAAATAAAAACTCCATTTTCGCTTTTTACAGGGCTCTGACACTAACAAATGGTGACAATACGTATACATATACTAAGCAAGAAAACCTCCACCTCAGATTCTCTTTTTTTTGTTTTTGTTCTTTTTTTTTTTTAAATTTTTTGTAGGGGTGGGCAACGAGATCCCGTTCCCCACTACCCCGCCCTCGATCGCTCAGCCCCCGCATGGGGGTGCGGGGTAGGGGCGGGGGGCAGATTGACCCCAGTGGACCTTGCCCCGCACTCCTCCAATTTTTAATGTAAAAATTTATAATTTTTAATATTTATATAAGTAATTTATATAAATATATATAATTTATTAAAAATTTGAATTTAACTTCAAGTTAATGGATTACCTTGACCACATTAAGTTCCATATTGCTTAACTATCATTATTGTATTGCATTGGTCTCCTATATAATAATTGGCCTAGGAGGCCAAGACAATCCAAAACATAACTCTAATGAGTTTGTATTTATTTTAATGTATAAATTTGAATTTATACTTTAAATTATATTATAATTTGAGTCTAAACAATTTTTTAGACAACAGGTTGAGTAGGGGGCGAGGTGGGATGCAGTTTCTACCCCACACCCTGGTAGCGGGGCAAAGGACCTTGCCTCCGCCTCCCGCGATCGGGGTATGAAACCCCTCCACCCGTATGGTGGGACAAGGAGGGGGTGCCCCCGTCCCGCACCATGCGGATAGCACCCCTTATATTTTGGGTAAGGAACGAAAGGAACTCATGGCATGCAACAGGGGATCCATTGTACGTATGAAAAATGTGTGAATTCTGACAATTTTTTTTTTATAAACATTTTGACAATTTTTTGGTTACACATTTCATATGAGATTGAATGAGATATAATTTTTATTTTAAAATTTAAAAAATAATTTTAAGTATATTTGATGTAAAAATTTAAAAAAATTATAATAATTATATGACAT
>NW_023351669.1:0-685 GCF_001411555.2 Juglans regia
TGCAGTACTTAACTATTGTTATCCAAAATATTTGGTATAACTTAGATTTTTTTCCCTATGCATTCAATTTTTTATTAAGATCAATTTTTTTTTTAAATACTATTTTTTTCTAAAATAACCAATTCTCCCAAATAGGTAAAGGTGTGCAAAGCTTCTGGCCCAATATAATTAAATATATAAAAGTGAATCCCGTTATTAAAATGTGATTTTTTTTTATCTAAGAGTAATGATAGATATAATTTTAGGATGTATAAATCTTGTGCATTTTTTTTTTAAATAGTGAGATTCATTATTTAAAAAATAATTTTTCATGTAGATCATATGTTTATACACTTTTTTCAATGGAAGTGACCAGAATTTGCATGATATTTGCAATTTTAAATGTATAAATCTCGCCTAATACTCAATTTGAAAAACATTAATAAAATTTAAAATCTAATTGAAACCCAATTTTTTTAAAAGAAAAAGAATACATAAAATTTACAAATCCTAAAAATAGTGAAAAGCATTGAAATGCTCTTTTTTTAAACAAGTGGGAAACTTTCAACTCTATAAATGATTTTTTATAGGGAAATGCTATGCATCTGCCCCACACCGGTATACACTTCACATCATTTTTTTTTTTACACTCAATAAATTGAGTGTGTGCCGGTGTGGGGCAGATGTATATATTTTTCCATTTTTA
>NW_023351670.1:0-855 GCF_001411555.2 Juglans regia
TTTAATCAAGTGATTAAACACAATGCTAGAAATCGGATTAGAAAGGGTTTAGAGGCCAACTTTAGGGTTTTGGGGAAACCGTTTAGGGTTTCGATTTCAACAAAGCTTTTGGGCTTTCAATTGGATTCCCACCATTTAGGGTTTCACTAGGATTGAAAACCTCTTTGGTCTGGCATAATTTGGTTGAGCAGATGAAACAAGGTTTTGCTTTAGTAGCATGATTTCATAGCTTGATTCCTTCAAATCCATTAAACGCTTCTTATGGTGCCAAGTGTCTAATATTATTCACTAAGTGTGGCTAAGATCTTGCCAAGTGTTCATATAAAAGTTCTCTAAGCTAATTTGGACATTCCACACTGTGATTTTGAAACACTGCAATTGGTGCGCTTATCGAGATTACTATTCACTCTGAAAAAGTGAATCATAAACTTAATACTAAAAATTCCTAAATATTCATATTAACCTATAGTGAAAATCTTTTACTAAAATTCAATCTCAAACTGCTCCTAAAAATAATTTCACAATTTTCAACAGACGTTTCGTCCGGAATTATGAAAATAGGCTATTGCACCATAAAATCCTAAATAATCCACTGAGTCTAATGGCATGGACCATAATGCATTCTGACACTTCTAACCACCTTAAATAAATAAAACTTATATTTCTAGCACCATAGTGAGTGATAACATTGACTATGTTGACAGACTAAAACCTATGCGATTAGTCGATTCGTAAAAACTTATGGAGTTTTTACGAGATTCCTAAAGTCAATAGAAATTCCACCAATGAATTTCTAGCGGGCTGTTACATAAAGGCTCTGAAACAAAACGTGTCGTTTAACATTATATGGGATAT
>NW_023351671.1:0-313 GCF_001411555.2 Juglans regia
ATAGTGATTTTTTAATATTAATAAATATTGTAGTGATTTTATTTTACTTTATATATAATAATGATAAATATTATAATGATTTTATTTATATATATATAATAGTGATAAATATTATAGTAATGTTATTTTTTATTAATATATTATAGTGATTTTATTTTAATTTATATATAATAATGATAAATATTATAATATTTTATTTTTAATTTATATATAATAATGATAAATATTATAGAATGTTTGTGAATAGTTATGAGTAGAGATTGAAGTGAGTTTGTGGGTCCCATTGAAAGTATTTTAAGTTGTTTGGCATGTG
>NW_023351672.1:0-461 GCF_001411555.2 Juglans regia
CGTAAATTAATTAATGATCATGAGTGAATTGCTTTACTGATCATCAAAAGTACCTAGTCTGGATCCAGACTACTATTCCCTTCAAAGTTTCGACCATGCAGATCAACAGATATTATATTTCAAACAGTACTGTATATATATGAAAAATTCTTTTCATGATCAGTTGTTATATATATTTACTATCATATATCTCACATCTTATAAAAAATATCATCACATTTTATGAAAAAATAAAATAAAATAAAATTATAAGTATAAGTCGGGTATATGAGTGAATAGTAATTGATGTATAGCATTGATCTTCTATGTATATATGTATATATGAAAAATGCTTGGTGTACCGATGATATGTTCCGACAGTGCGTCTCAATATTTTTTTAATTAATAATTAAGGAAATAGTATTTAATAATATTGTAATTTTTTTAAATATTTAAGAATATAAAAAAATGTATGAAAAATT
>NW_023351673.1:0-255 GCF_001411555.2 Juglans regia
CCCAGAGGCACGTGTCGTTGGTGAAGCCCTCGCGGCGGATGGGCCGTGCGGGCCGCCTTGAAGTACAATTCTCCCCGAGCGGCGGGTAGAATCCTTTGCAGACGGCTTAAATACGCGACGGGGTATTGTAAGTGGCAGAGTGGCCTTGCTGCCACGATCCACTGAGATTCAGCCCTGTGTCGCTTCGATTCGTCCCTCCCCCTCAAACCACATCACCTTCCACGATTTCC
Organism: Juglans regia; assembly: GCF_001411555.2. Classification (NCBI taxonomy): domain Eukaryota; kingdom Viridiplantae; phylum Streptophyta; class Magnoliopsida; order Fagales; family Juglandaceae; genus Juglans; species Juglans regia. The sequence goes on from NW_023351673.1 coordinate 231, forward strand.
TGGCCGAGGTTACCAACAAGGACTT
>NW_023351674.1:0-200 GCF_001411555.2 Juglans regia
TCTCTTAAATCCATAGACAAGCACCACGCAGCTTCCCTCCTGACAACCAACAACCATCTAGACGGACCACCTCCCACACCACCACAGAAAACGCCGGCCAACCTAACCCCGTCGCACCCACACCCACTCCGGTAAGCCACGACCGCCGCCAGCCTCTCCTTTCGGTTGTTTCGGTAGTTTTCGATTTACAGAACTCTCTC
>NW_023351675.1:0-606 GCF_001411555.2 Juglans regia
GTGTGAAATCACCATTTTTTTAAAAAGTTTATATGGTATCATAACGGAGGTCTTGAGTTTGAATCCTGACTCTACACTGTAATCTATTTAATTAAATATTCTACGTGTTAGGCTCACTCATTGAGAAGGAGTCTAGTCCATACGTGAGAGGGATCGAGTGTTAAGAATACAACAAATATTTAAATCTGCCTCTTCTACTAACTTAAATTTTTGAAATAAATTGTAATTTCACATCTTAAAGTAGGTGTACCTAAAGGATTTGGTCAATATCCTATAGCAATAAGCACATTGAACTATATTCTCCATTACTGCCACAAGTACCCCCCGTGTGATATTGTACCCATAACAGTAGCCGTGAACGGTACACATCCAGAGTACTGGGAAGAGTATTTTTACATTTGTGATCTTAATGCAAGCCTTATTTGGGAAAGGTGATTAGGTTTCTAAGATTTGGATTTTAGCATTAGAGTGAACGATGTGTATGAAATCTGGCAAAGCTTGGCAGTCAGTGGATGTTCTAAAAGGTGCTGAATCTCAAGACAGCAGCCCTTGTGTGTACATGAATGCGTGTCATATGCTCAGTCACAAAGATGTCCCTCTCCATCA
>NW_023351676.1:0-343 GCF_001411555.2 Juglans regia
TTGAACTCTTATTCCTCCGGTGACTACCCCATGCTCTTCCAGCCACCCATAGCTCGTCCCCCTTCCCCCACGCACGAACCCATCTCTCACGGCAACTCTCTCTCTCTCTCTCCAAACCAAAGACCCACAACTAAATAAAGTCTTTAAACAAAGGAAAAGAAGCAAGAAAATCTGAAATCCACTAGGTTAGCATCGGGTTTGTTTCTGCATTCGTACAGGGAAAAGATGCAGAAATATGTAGAAAGAAAACGAACATGCTGAAGAAAAAAAAAGATGCAGAAGTAAAACTACACGAAAATTACTAGTTGCGAAGACAAAGAAGAACAACCCTAAAACAACACAG
>NW_023351677.1:0-209 GCF_001411555.2 Juglans regia
CTGCATGCGATCCCTCCCGGTGAGGATGTAGAAATCTTCGTCTCGGTCATCATCCCGAGCCTCGACGCCAGTATCCTCATCCTCTGACTGGCCTGCATCATCGGTTGATGCTGGCTCACATCCCCGGCCAGTAGATGATGCAGAAGTGCCTACATCCTCACGGGGTGTTGAGTGTGTAAATGTCTGAGCACCTCGATGAATCCCGATGT
>NW_023351678.1:0-517 GCF_001411555.2 Juglans regia
GTCATCCTACGATATAAAATGCAAAATTTTTTATCCCCTTTGTATGGTACTTTATTTGTTTTAAAGAATAGTGCTAGGCTGCTGCCCAGTATTGACCGTTGGGCGTGGTCTCTAGCAAAAATTTCTCTTCTTATTTTTTTTTAATTTTTTTTTATATATTTCTTTTATCATTTTAAAATATTTTAAAAAAATATAAAAAAAAATCAATACACTAATAGTTACTTCTTTAACTATTAAGTAAATAAAAAAAATTAAAAAAGAAATTAAAATATATGAGATGTCAAAATAGCATTTTCCTAAAAAAAAAACTCTAAGGTCGACCGATAATGACACCTCATCATAGTGGAAAAATTCTAAACATAAGCCACACATCCTGCACACCCATTTAAAAACATGTGATTTTACTTTTTATCCCCATATTTCATATTGAATTCAATATAAAATATGGGGATAAAAAGTAAAATCACATGTTTTTAAGTGGGTGTGCAGAATGTGAGACTTCTGTGTAGCATAACTC
>NW_023351679.1:0-321 GCF_001411555.2 Juglans regia
GTTGCTAAGGTTTGAAAGCTTAAATTGCAGCTTAAGCTACGTTGTATGTCAGTATGCCTGGTTTTGGAGATTAAGTACACTTTTTATTTTTTTTTTGCTGGCTTGAATTAGTTTTTTCATGCAATGATGAAATCGAGTAAGATATGGTTCAACTCCTTGGGGAAAGAAAATCCAAGCCATCATGGAATTGGTAAAAGATTACTGCTATTTTAAAAATTTTATATCACACACTGTTTATATAATATAATTTAATTAAAAAAATAAATTTTAAAATTTAAATTTTATAAATCACGTCTTACAATTTAAATTGTGTAAATACTG
>NW_023351680.1:0-4824 GCF_001411555.2 Juglans regia
AACAGTAGAACATGACTTGATACCTCTGTTCGAGATGAATTTACCAAGCATGTGCTCAAGGCAAGCTTCAATGGTTATGACTACTACATTTTGGGAAATTACACGCCCAAAACAAACAACTTTCTGGTTGACACCGACTTCTTGGATGCTGGTTTTGATTTCCGATATGACTATGGGAAATTTTACGCTTCCAAAAAATTCTATGACAGTGCCAAGAAAAGGAGGATATTGTGGGCCTGGGTGAGCGAGTCTGATACTGAATTAAATGCCATTAGAAAAGGATGGGCCAGGATTCAGGTAATCTAAGTTTGATTCATATATGAGTTGAGATGATTTTTGATAAGTTAAATAAAATATTATTTTTAATATTATTATTATTTTGAGATTTGAAAAAATTAAATTATTATTATATTTTGTGTAAGAATTTGAAAAAGTTATAATGATAAGATGAGATGAATTAATGTGAGTTTCGAATCCAAACAAGACCATAGTACTCCGGATTGAGTATAGAAAAGTAGTGAGTCAATCCGGCTTTGTTTAGGAGATAGAAGTTCTAAGAGTTCCAATTGTACAATTAACTAATCCTAAGCTCATAAGTGGGTTAAGTTTTCTTTGGATTGTTGGGTGGCTTTAAATAGACATACTTCATGGAAATGAAAAACTTGGTTGGTTTGTCTCAGTAGTCTTTCCTTTAGGCAGATCGGGTCATCTCCTAGCCTACCAAACTGTCAAGCTAATCTAGCAATGAAAAATGACTTCATGCCTGCCATGAGACGGCAACATTCAAAAGTATTTCGATCGGTTGGTGTACTTTATAGCAGAAGTGATTAATCAAAATTACTGCCATCTAGCAAACTCGATCTTTGTCATAAAGCTTTCTACCAGGCAGGCAAAAGTGTTCAATTAAATGACTACAACCATCCTTCTTGTTTTTCAGGCATTTCCTAGAAGCGTTTTGCTTAGTAGAACTGGACAACAGTTAGTGCAGTGGCCAATCAAAGAACTAGAGAAACTACGAACTAATAAAGTGGCTTTCAATGATACGGAGCTCAAGGGTGGTTCAGTTTTCGAAGTTTCAGGGATTACAGCTTCACAGGTAACTGATTTTTCCCAATCATTTATTGTATTTATGATGTCCGCTAGTGCACAAGCTGATATGTCGTATTTTAAGGAGTTTTCGTTTGAAAAATTCTACTCATTATCCTCATACCACACATCATACATAACAGACTTCCATTCTTTTTTTCCATGGAAGGGTGATGTGGAAGTTTCTTTCGATCTACCCAATCTGAATGAAACTGAGTTTATAGGCCCGAATTGGATTGATCCTCAAGTGCTTTGTCCAAAGGGGGCATCTCTTACAGGCAAAGTTGGGCCATTTGGTTTGTTGGCTTTGGCTTCTAGGGACTTGACAGAACAAACTGCAGTTTCTTTCGCATCTTTAGAAGGCAGGACAAATATCTTGTGCTCATGTGTAGTGATCAACATAGGTTGGGTTTCTGATTAACTATCATTTGAAATTTCAACTCTTAGCTGCATGGATATGAAAGTAACAACTTCAACAGGTCTTCTTTGAGGGAAGAGACTGACGACAAAACCACCTAGGGAGTATTTATCAACTTGGATCATCGGGAAAGGAAAATATCATTAAGAAGATTGGTATGTTGTTAATTAGCAGTTCATTCTTCACTTGCTTTATATTCAATATCACGCTATAAGAAGAAAATAATCCAGATTTTATTTCATTTTTTCTTTCAAGGAAAGCTGGCACTAAATTCTATGAACGATGGCATGGATATTTTATGTTATTGACAGTCTTATCTAGAGTACCATATAAACTCTCTGGTTTGGTGAATTTCTTAGCAGATAATGTGTAAATTGTTATATTTTCTCTTCATATTATATGAACTTTCTTCTTTGAAGACAAGCAGAACTAAGACTTCTGTGTGCTTGTGTTGGGGAGGGTGTTTGGGGGAAGAGATTGTTATCTTATTCATTGTGTCTGGTTTTTATCTTTCTTTTTTTTTCAGATAGACCATTCAGTTATTGAAAACGATCGGAGGGCTTGCATCACTGCCAGAGTTTATCCAAAATTGGCTATTAATAAAGAAGCCCACCTATATGTATTCAACAATGGAACTCAGAGTGTTAGAATTTCAAGTCTTAATATGCATGGAGCATGAAAAGAGCTCAAATTGTTCCCATTTGAAAAGAATGGAAAGTAATATGATCCTGATCTCCTTGCTGGTAAAATCCCAACAGCCCCATTATGCAGTCCTTATGGGATGGTGGTAGATGCTGCGGGGGCATCATGGAATAAAAAAACAGATTTTTCTTTCTTCCATGAAATCTATTTCTAATACTTCATAAAGGTATTCAAAAATCATAAATTCGTTAGAAAATGTTTTGAAGATTGAGAGCCGGAACATGATAAACAGTTCAACCTCTTTTTTTTTTTTTTTTTTTTTTTTTGGTGTCTGGTTTAGCTTATCTTTACGTTTGGATTTTGAGCTGAGTTAAATTCTCTATAAAAGTAATGAGTTGAGATTGTAGAGTGAGTTCTGTGGAGCTCACCTAAGATGAGTTTAGATGTATTTAGATGTTAAAATGAGTTTAGATGTATTTATAAAAAGTTAAAAAAGATTGTGAATCCCACGTGTAAAGAAGTTTTGAGTTGAGATAAGTTTAGTGATTTGAGAGTTGAGTATTTAAATGTTAAAAAATGTCTAAATCTGAACTGCACTAGCTCAGTCTAACAACCAAACGAGTCTAAATCTCTGAATTGCTTCTGTTTGTCAAGCTTACCCAAATGGTTCAGCTTCTAATTTTGTCTTCGGCCTCTCCTAAACCCAATGGTAAATTTCCCCTCAAATTTGAAACTTCCAAGGTATTATTATATGATACTCGAATATGGATCCAAAAGAAAAAGACCGATGTCTTGTAAGGGAGTTAGCAATGTATTTCATCAGTATAATCCGTATGTATGCTGATGTGATGGCTATCCTCTCATATTGTCATTCAACATTGTAAAAACTTGGAGCTGCCCTTAACCCTATCAGAGTGTTTTGACATCAATTGGAGAAAACCTTTCATTTTTTATGACATTGATACAATTAATGGTTTCATTGGGGCCAATAAAATGACAGAAAATAATTTGTAAGTTTTAAGATTTGTAAGTTTTGCATATTTCTTTTTTAAAAATTGGACAAATTTGGGACCGATATTAATTTTAAAAAAAAAAACTTACTTTTTAATAGTAGATCTCACTTTTTTCAAAAGGAATATACAAAACTTTTATGCTCTATTCACAATTCCTCTCAATTCATCTCATCTAATCTAATCATTATAATTTTTTTAAAGTTCTACACAAAATAAAATAAATAATTTAACTTTTTCAAATTTAAAAATAATAATAATATTAAAAATATATATTTTAATAATATTTTATTTAACTTTTAATTTTAATCTTAATTAATTTCATCTCTTCTCAAGAAAAATAAATGAGCCCTAACATTCCATCTATCATTACTCATCTTTTACCCTACTGACGTGCTAAAACTTTTTTTTTTTTTTTCCTAATCACGACTTGCTAAAACTTTATTTGTAAATCGGTAAATGTGTGTTGAATTCTCCGTTTGGTTGAATTCTCTTAAATTAAATCGGTAAATGTGTGTCTTCCACATGCAAGAGATAAATGTCTAATCTTCCCAACGTAGTTGACGAATGCAGAGGTTTCCTTCATGTACATTATATATAGCGATGGTTCCATCGTTCGCTCTTCCAAACCAAGTTTACACGTCCCCGTCGCCGACGACGGTTCCGTCTTATGGAAAGATGCTGTCAACAACCTTCAGCTCCTGCTATACAAGCCGGCGCCGGAGGCTAGCTCCTTCTCTCCCAGCTCCGGTTCCAAGCTCCCCATATTTTACTATATCCACGGTGGCGGATTTTGCATTGGGTCGCGCGCCTGGCCCAATTATCGGAACTGTTGTCTGCGCCTGGCTTTGGAGCTCCAAGCCGTGGTCGTCTCTGCGGATTATCGGCTGGCTCCGGAGACCCGGCTCCCGGCTGCCATTGAGGATGGTTATTTGTCTGTGAAGTGGCTCCAAGCCCAAGCCGTGTCCGAGGAACCAGACACATGGCTGACTGACGTGGCTGATTTCGGCCGCGTATTCATTTCCGGTGACTCGGCAGGTGGGAACATTGCTCATAATTTGGCTATTCGACTCGGAGCGCCGGAGTTGTCACCGGTACAATTGAGAGGTTATGTCCTGCTAGCACCATTTTTTGGGGGGACAATTAGGACAAAGTCCGAGGCTAAAGGACCAAAGGAAGCCTTTCTGAATTTGGAGCTCATCGACAGGTTTTGGGGGTTATCTATACCAACTGGAGACACTACCGATCACCCATTTGTAAACCAATTTGGGCCACAAAGCTGCAATCTTGAATTAATGGACTTTGATCCCATTCTAGTGGCAGTTGGAGGGAGTGATTTGCTGAAAGACAGGGCTGAGGGTTTTGCAAGGAGGCTAAAATGCTGGGTAAAGAAGATGAAGTACGTCGAGTTTGAAGGAAAACAACACGGTTTCTTCACTATTGATCCTAATTCCGAAACAGCAAATGGGTTGATGCAGATCATCAAACATTTCGTGGCTGAAAATTCCAGCTAAATATGACTGCTTTCATGGGGCATGCATGTACTTGCAAGCTCCAGTGCAGGGATGCAGGTTTTGGGCTGGTTTTTACTTCGTTTTAAGTTGTTTCCTCCGTTTTTATGAAACCCTTTGTCGCTTGTCTTCCAATCCTGATTGTATTGGAATAAGA
>NW_023351681.1:0-368 GCF_001411555.2 Juglans regia
ATCATTTTAAAAATATTATTATTATAATTTTATTTTTTTAAAAAACATAACTGTATATGTTTGCATGAGCAATCTCCATTCTGAAAATTGTATGTAGACTAACTCAAATATTATAAAATCACTTAAAAAAATTATAATTATTAGGTAAGATCTTTTAAGAAATTTTAATTTGTGTTATTTGAAGGACTTTATATTACGCACAATCCATATGGTATAATTTAATATGTAATATTTAAATTTTTAAATTTATATTTTAAATCAAATTATATCATGTGAATAATGTGTAGTAAGAAGATTTTAAATAAAATTATTTATTTATATGAATTAAACAAGTAGCACATTCTTTTTTCTTTTTCTTTTTAAAAAAA
>NW_023351682.1:0-1035 GCF_001411555.2 Juglans regia
CTTCCCAGCAAATTCATACACTAAAATGACAGTTCGAGTCTCAAGGCAACAACCAACGAGCTTTAGAACATTCTTGTGAGCACTCACCTTTGCAGAAAATGCTAAGTCAGTGAACACCTCCTCCTTTGCACGGTCACTTGTCGCTATCTTAATGGAAATAGTTCGGCCTTCAAGATAACCTTTGTACCATTGATAAGGCCACACATCTTGTATAAAAAGTTGGGGATCGAAGTTATTTGTGGCGTTGCTCAACTCTGCAAAGGAGAAGTTACGCATGGGAATAGGCTTGCCATTACAAATGGAAACCAGCTTCTCAAGTACTCTGCTTCCATTCTCTATAAATGCTCTCTCTCTTTCACTCTTGCTCTCTTTTCTCAACATTCTTAACTAATTAACTTGTCTCGCTCTGGACCAATCTGCAATATAAATGCCATTGCCTTAAAAATATTTAAAGATGTTTTAAAAAATATTTTAAAAGAAAGTGGAATTTACAGGGAAATTTCGTGGAAAGTAACAAGTGAGCAACAAGCAAATTCAGTTGGTCAACACACTTTAAAAAAATCACAATATTATTGAAAAATTCTTACCTAATCAATAAGTTAAAAAAAAAAAAAAACAAATCAGTAAACTCTCACAGAATTCATCGGTGACTTCAGCATTATTAGAAGAAAAATACACAATATTCAAATAGTCAAATTGGTCAAAATCATACCATTGCGAAAATAAATAGAAAACTGCTACAAACATAAAGAGATTACACAAAAGTAAATCTATAAACTGACATAGTTTTACGTGATTCGTTAGATCTATTAAATTAATTTTACAATCTGACATATTGAGATTATAGAGTGTGTCCTAGTAAGCGGGAAGTCGGTTGCCCACAATAGGGGGAAATTTCGTAGAAACTAAAAAGTGGGCGGCTCGCAAATTCTGCTTGTCAACACACATTACATTTGTTTACTAAATCATCTCAATTCATCTCAACTCATCATTACAATTTTTTTAAATTTCAACACAAAATATAATAAACAATTC
>NW_023351683.1:0-4504 GCF_001411555.2 Juglans regia
CGATGTTATGGTGTTGAAAACGTATAGCCGCAAATCAATTCTCACACCCGGCAACTCAAATCGACGCAAAAAAAGACCAAATATATTGACACCAATGATTATTGCCATCCATGTCTCATCACTTTAGCATCCAATGTTAATATTGTCGCAAATAATTAGACTATTTGCGTCATCATATTACGATGCAAAATTAGAATTTTTTTAGTCGCAAATGATGTTGGATGCTGTGGCAAACTATCTATTGGCGATGATGATATGGCGTCGTAAAAACATATAGCTGCAAATCAATTCTCATTACTGGCGGCTAAAATCGACATCAAAAGGCAAAATATTTAGACATAAATGATGATTTCCATCCACGTCTCAAAATCACTTTAGCGTCTAATGTCAATAATGACGCAAAGAAATTGACTATTTGCATCATAATATTACGACGCTAAATTAGAGTTTTTTACTCGCAAATGAAGTTGGATACAGTGACGCAAGTAATTTTTTGCGACGATATTATGGTGTAGTAAAAAATTCAAGTCTTATTACTGGTACATGTATATGGTCGCACAAGGAATTTTAACAACTATGTAAGTTGTTGCAAATTTGAGAAAGAACTGATTTGTCATTTCTATTGCAGCAAAACTCATTTATCCTAATCACACATTCTCTCTCATTTAGTTTAATCTAATACTCTCTCCCTCTCTCAGCCCTAATTGATACACAAATATGCGTGCACTCAATGTTTGAGTTTCAAAGTTTGTGTATTCATATAAAATGGATTACTACATAGGATAGCATTTGAAGTCCCTTGTGTCAAGGCATATTGATACAAAAACCAAAATGTGCAGTTCGATACACTACTTAGTAGCACCTACAGTGTCTCTGTGATGAAATCGTCTTTTCCTCCCAGATCATGAAAACCAGTCAGCCTATCGACAGCAATTCCGTTCCTAAAATTAAACATTTTCATACTTGTACTTTGATGAAAAGGATTGAACATATCTGAAGTCATAGAAGCGAACGCTAAGGCATATCAGCACAGTAAACCTTAAGATAACCATTGAGATGTGCATTCTGCATTCCATTTTAAGTATTGTATCTAAGTTTGAACCTTGGCTTCTTAATCAGGTCAAACCAAGATGCAAAACCTCCAAGCTCATGCTCATGCTCTTGAATACCAATTCAGTCAATTTTGATGCATTCCCTCTCTCTAGGATAGTGTCTTTAGTTTACTATTTTCATCTGGGGCAGGAAGAAATATTGACCGGTACAATTAAACTTATATGTATCAAGTGAAAACATAATAATTTCAGGATCCAAAATCGTATTTATAGGAGAATTTCTAAATTGACTTAGTACGTTCAGTTTAGGACCTATTCGCCATGAATCAAGGCAACGCTTTCCAGTCAAAAGCTCCAACAGAAGCCAACCGAAGCAATAGACATCAGTTTTCTCAGTTAAGCAGCCCGTAGCAAAATAGTTGGGGCATTGGAATAGAGTAGTCATCCCACGCTTCCAATTATCATTTACATGATTTTCACCATCGGGTATTATTAAAGAAAAAGAGAAACCAATTAGCTTTGGAATATCATTTAGGTCTACAAAGACAGTGTCGAGATTGATATTCGTATGGATGATGGGTCTAGAGAATGATGTATGGAGATATGAAGTTGCATGAGCAATCTCCCTTGCCATCTTTAACCTACTCTGCCTCGTCATGGGTTCATCAGAGACTACAAATCGATCCCTCAGGGTTCCCTTCCCAGCAAATTCATACACTAAAATGACAATTTCAGTCTCGAGGCAGAAACCAACGAGTTTTAGAACATTTCTGTAAGCACTCAGTGAAAACCTCTTCTGCAGAGTCACATGTCACCTTCTTAATGAATGCAATTCGGTCTTTGAGATAACCTTTATGTTATATTTATTATAGATTGTGATATTAAATATGTGAATTTATTGAGTTTGAGTTATTATGTATTTATGTGAATTATTATCTCAAAGAGATGCATTGGTTCAGTGGTAATGGTATGTTGTTTCAAATGAAAGGATAGGAGTTTGAAACTCCACAAGTGCAATTTGATTTATAATTTTGTGAAGTGTTGGACTTGGACAGACACAATACTTGGGCCAACCAAGCCTTGCACGTGGGCCAAAGAGTCACAACACTTGGGTATTTGCACATGGGCCGAATAGGCACTTTGATAGGGTGCAATGTTTCAAAAATCAATTTAATTGAAAAGACACTTCTGGAGACTCGAACCAATGCCACAAATTCAATTTGATTTATAATTTTGTGAAGTGTTGAACTTGGACAAACACAATACTTGGGCCAATTAAGCCTTCCACGTGGGCCAAAGAGTCACAACACTTGGGAGTTTGCATATGGGCCGAATAGGCACTTTGATAGGGTGTAATGTTTCAAAAATCAATTTAATTGAAAATGAACTTTTGGAGACTTGAACCAATGCCCTCCCTTTCCCAAGTGAGGCACCTACTAACCACTAGGCTAGGTCATACCCTTTGGTCTTTAAATGAAACATCATGACCTTTAAACCAGTAACTGCCAGTTGAAAAGTCACAAATTAAGAGTTGTGATCTTTCACATGGTGTCATTTCATTCTCTATAAATAGGGGATGAGACCCACGAATTTGATATTCCATTCTCTCATTTTCTCAGTCACTTGCACAATTTTGTAAAGAAACTCTCAAAAAAAAACTTTAGAATTGCTATCTGTAATTGATGACTTTGTTGTATTCTGGAGGTGAATTGCTTGTAACCCGATAGCAAACTCTTTTGAGTGGGGGCAATTATCACCTTAAAGATAGTGATCAACACGCCTCAAAGTCGCATTTATTTTTTAGATTATTGTATCCGCACAATTTTTTTTCAACACTTTATACCCTTTATACCACCTCGTTTTTGTGAATAATGAGGTGAGGATCAAAGTCATTTGTTGACGTTCTCAACTTTTCATAGGAGAAGCTATGGATGGGGATAGGCTTGGCATTAGAAGTGGCAACAAGCTTCTCAAGTACCCTTCTTCCATTTGTTGAGCATATGGAGCCTAGTTGAATCGCTCGAGCGAAACGTCTAGCCGCTCGAGCAAACACAAGTCAGAGAGTTTGCTCAAAGATAGCTCGACAGACCGCTCGAGCAAAGACAAGTTCGAGAATTCGCTCGCCACCGCTCGACACATGGCTCGAGCGAACACAAGTCAAAGAGTTCGCTCGAAGAGACGCTCGACACATGGCTCGAGCAGTTGCGGGAAACGGATTCGCTCGATGCGGGCTCGACATGCCGCTCGAGCAAACTTCGCTAATTCTATTTTTTTATTAGGGTTTCCGCCGCATGTCATATATATGGTGTTATTATTTTTGGCTTGCACAGTGTAGCGTGAACAGTTGCCGTCCAAACAATTGTATTGTGATTCTTCAAGAAATAAAAATCCTCTGCAGCTCCCATGGATGTAGGCAATTTGTCGAATTACGTAAATACTGTGTCGTGTGTGTGATTGCTTGTTTTTCCCTGTGTTTGAATTTACTTTTGTCATCGCTTTTCACACCACCATTCTGTATAAATGCTCTCTCTCTCTCTCTCTTCCACTCTCTCTCTCTTTCTTCGGCATATTCTTAACAAGTTCTCTATGTCAAGAATGATTTCTCTTGCCCATGAAAGTTGAGGGACATTTCGTGGAAAGTAAGGGGAGCCTTCTTCATTATTGTAGCTTAGAGGATTGCTAATGCAGCTGGTCAACGGCAGTCTGTTTTTCAAATTGTGGAATGATTTATGATTTTATTTTTTCATGCAGGGGATGCCATGTGTGGATCATATTCCCATTAAATTATTCAACGGAAATCCAAGGGAAGGTTTTATATATTGGAAAAATATCTTTTTGTTTTTACAGATGAGATGAGTTGAGATAAAAGTTAAAAATTGAATAAAATATTATTAAAATATATTTTTTTAATATTATTTTTTTAAAATTTAAAAAAATTAAATTATTTATTTTATTTTATATAAAAATTTAAAAAATATGTAATGCTTTCGTATAAATGAGATGAGATGAAAATAGTTCGAAAAACAAATGGATAGTAGCCAGGGTAAATTCATTTGATAGTTCATTAAAAAACAAAAAAGAAAAAAAAAAACAGAAGTACAAGAACATGGATGGTTACCTGGGAAACTTATATGGACCAGGTGAAGCATAGTCATTCACAGAACAACAAAACTCCATAAAAAACGATGATGACAACATAGGTTTTTACGGAACTTCGAAATAATTACGGGTTAGACTTTTCGATTCGTCTGAGTTCTTTGCTAACATCAACCATGGTTGGTCTTTGCTTTGGGTCCTCCTCCATGCACCTCCAAGCAAGGTTCCGCACAGCTTGGAATTGTTGTTCCACTCCAGCTCCTCTTAATTCCCTTGCCAGGATTACAGGACCCACCATTGTATTTATAGCACAACTTTTAAATCTTGGCCTCCAATAACGATGACTCTCTCCAGTT
>NW_023351684.1:0-260 GCF_001411555.2 Juglans regia
CCTCGTGTTGCACCCCTCGTTTTTGTTTTTTCCGCCTTGCGAGATAAATTGACAAGAAGGAGCACTCGGGAGTGGATTTTTGGGAAAATCTCGCCCTGCCCATCGCGTAGCCATGGGTTTGGATCAGATGTCCGTTTGGATTGGGATCGGAAGGACGCTAGTATGTCGCTCAAGGATTATATGAATTTTAAGTAATTAGTTTGATGGGTGCGATCATACCAGCACTAATGCACCGGATCCCATCAGAACTCCGCAGTTAA
>NW_023351685.1:0-1793 GCF_001411555.2 Juglans regia
GCACGGTCATATATCGCTTTCTTAATGGAAATAGTTCGGCCTTCAAGATAACCTTTATACCATTGATAACCCCTTCAAGTATAAAAAGTTGAGGATGAAAGTTATTTGTGGCGTTGCTCAACTCTGCAAATGAGAAGGTACGCATGGGAATAGGCTTGCCATTACAAATGGAAACCAGCTTCTCAAGTACTCTGCTTCCATTCTCTATAAATGCTCTCTCTCTTTCGCTCTCTCTCTCTTTTCTCGACATTCTTAACTAATTTAAGTTGTCTCTTTCTGGACCAATCTGCAATATAAATGCCATTGCCTTAAAAATATTTAAAGATGTTTTAAAAAATATTTAAAAAAAAAGTGGAATTTACAGGGAAATTTCGTGAAAAGTAACAAGTGAGCAACACGCAAATTTTCAACGCACTTTAAAGTGGTCATATGAGTAGGTCGGCAGGATATCCACCAAGTTTTCTGGGTTGGAAAATGTCAGTCGGATTTTTTGTTTTTTTCCACCAAGTTTCCACGAACAAAAAGGGAGGGCAACCGAGAGTGGGTCCGACACTGTCCTTTTTCTTTTTTATGTATTTTTTAATCATCTTAAATATTTTATTTTTAAAAGAAATTATAACATCATTTAAAAATACTTAATCAATAAGTGAAAAAAAAAAAAAAAAAAACAAATCAGTAAACTCTCTCAGAATTCATGGGTGACTTTAGCATTATTAGAAGAAAAATATACTATTCAAATAGTCAAATTCATCAAAATCATACCATTGTGAAAATAAATAGAGAACTGCTATAGATATAAAGAGTTTACATAAAAATAAATGTACAAATTGACATAACTTTACGTAATCTGTTAGATCTACTAAACTAACTGTTGGCTCAAAGGGGCTGCAAAAAACACAATAGTCAGAGAAAGTTTGCTTCAAGGCGCGTTACAATATCGCTTTCCTTAAGACAATATTTGCACCCACCAATAACGGTATGCACACGGGTTATAAGCGAATTTGCCTCCAAGATACAATGAAGTCCAGAACAAGTCTATTTGTCTAACTGTATTATGCACACACGAAATTAGACTCCGAATACCCTCAGATTTTCTATTCAACCAAGAAATTAGAAATCTGTTCTCTCGAGAACAAACAGATTCTAACAAGTTTTAATACTGTGAAGAAGTGAAGAACTTGGGAGAGAGAGAGAGAGAGAGAGAATTCGAAATTCTATTATGTCCTTTTCTAATGGCAGGCCAATGGATCTATTTATAGATAACCAAAAGTTGTGAACGAAAAGTTATAACTCTTCGTATATCTGAAAATTGTTCAAAACCAGTACATATATTGTGTCTGCTGCCAAATGACACAACGGTCGGACTTAGTCCAATGGTTGCCTTGCTTCCACTTGAACTGGTTGGCTCCCGTTCGAATCACCGCGTGCGCACATTGGGAATATAATTTTTCCATTTTCCCAAGGCATTGCAGCGCCTCGCGTGCCCCACCTTGATTGCCCATGGCGTCGCACCACTTCATGCAGCACGCCCATTGAGCCCAGCGCGCAATGCTTCGCGCATGTAGTGCTTTGCACGCAAGCACAGAAGGTTCTCATCATAAATAACTTAAAAACCCCATCTTGCTATGGAGGTGATTCGAACTCCAGCCCTCTAGGTATAATTCAAGGACATAAATACCACTCAACCAGCGGGTGGATTGTGATAGTTGTAGAGATGTAAAGTTTTATAACTCTCATAAATATTCCACATCGTCACTCTTTCCAAAGTAATTCACAACTTCCAAAATAACCCA
>NW_023351686.1:0-2050 GCF_001411555.2 Juglans regia
AGTTGGCACCAGTTTGAATCACCGCGTGCGCACATTGGGAATTTAATTTTTCCATTTTCCCAAGGCATTGCAGCGCCTCGCGTGCCCCACCTTGATTGCCCATGGCGTCGCACCACTTCATGCAGCACGCCCATTGAGCCCAGCGCGCAATGCTTCGCGCATGTAGTGCTTTGCACGCAAGCATAGAAGGTTCACTTTATAAATAACTTAAAAACCCCATCTTGCTATGGAGGTGATTCAAAGTCCAGCCCTCTAGGTAATTCAAGGACATAAATACCACTCAACCAGCGGGTGGATTGTGATGATTGTAGAGATGTAAAGTTTTATAATTCTCATAAACATTCCACATCTTCTCTCTTTCTAAAGTAATTCACAACTTCCAAAATAACCCAAAAATATTATTAATAATAAATATTATATATATATTATTTTGAAAATATTTCCAACACTAACTTTATAATCTAACGTATTGCATCAAATTATTTTAATTTATAGATTTACTTATATATAATTTCAAATAAATAATTAAAATAAGCTGGGTCATGATTAGTGTAACCATTCTCAGCCCTAGAGTTGCTCTAGAAGTCCTCTCCTCAACAAAACGAATCTTGACTAGTTTGTTTTTGTTTTGATCTCTGTTATACGTTTATGTTTTCTACCAAAGTTGGTTTAATGAATGAAACATAAACTTAGATATCGTGAAAAAAATGTGGAAAGAAACGGCATGGGGAACAAATGAATCTAGGGGAAACATAAACTTAGATGGTTGCAGTTTAGTGGTGTAATCGGTTCAGTCTAATTCGATTTTAGACAAAATTTAAGACCGAATTAGTACGTACCAATTTTATATTTTTAAAAATTAATCACGTACTGGTTACTCCCCTAAATCGATACATCCTATTTTACCGGTTCTGATCTGGTTTCGTCTGATTTTAGGCACCGGTTACCATGTTTTTAGCATGAATTAGTGCTAGTGTGTTTTCTGTCTAAGCAATTTTATAGATTTATTTTCTTCAAATATCTACTTTGTCATAATTTTCTGATAAATCCACATGCGCTAGGCCAATCAATACAAAAGGAGGTTCAGTACTTTAAGACTACCGAAATGTTTAAACTGGGATAAATAATACTTCCAGCTTATTTACATTAATTAAGGAAAATAATGCAGAGATGCAGAACTTCATTTCTGTTTAATTTGAAAATTGACCATATGCATATATATATATATATATATATATATATTATGTTTAAAGTATATGATCAATTAAATTTTCATGTTTAAGATTAAATTTTTATTTTATAAATTATAATAACATTATTTTATTTATAATTATATTTTATATTATTATATATAAAAATATTATATAATATAAAAAATATTATATATAATATATATTATATGAAACCGGTCCGGGCCCAAAAAGCCTAGAACCGGAACGGGTACAGTTCCGACCGGTTTTACTATTACGGAAACCGGTTCCACTGGTTCGAGCCTGTCCGGACCGGTTTTTCGGTTTCCTTTCCTTTCTTTTTTATTTTTTTTACAACGCTAGTTGCACTGCTACTTTCACGGATGTGGATCACAACCGCATTTAGAAAAAAATCCACCAGTTGGATTATTGCAGCGGTCCCCTCACATGCCAAGGAACAAGGGCTCAGGTCTAATTTATGACTAATGCTACATATAGTCGTGGAATGCGCAAACGTTGTGCAGTCACTTTAGAAAAGAGTGAGATTCACTATTAAAAAATTAATTTATTTTCATGTGGGTCCCATATTTATTCAATTTTTTCAAAGCGACTACACAGCGCTTGCACACTCATGACTGTAAATATAATTTCTCCTAATTTATTGGTCCTATCGCCCATTTTTCTTTTCTATTGTAATCACTGCACTTTTTTGTAAAGGGATTTTTGTCAGGGTCCCCCTCCCTCTCATTTTGTATTCTCTTTTAATTCAATGCAAAGTTTTTGAAAAAAAAGAGTAGTAAAACAATGGTTGGTCTTTCCCTCGGATCATCCTTTATGCACACTAAAGCAAGGATCCTCAT